>NC_051213.1:18519947-18742447 GCF_015220715.1 Pygocentrus nattereri
ACAGAGCATTACTATGATCCACTTGAGATGTATTTTCTTCATCTTCTACAGGCCTCATCTAAATTTAACAGACTGTCAATCTGAAAGAATTTATTGATTTAGTGTGTCAACACAAACTGCATGTTACACTTTGCTGGCAAGGAAATATGACGAAGTCTGAAGTGATCTAAAATGACCTATGTTTATATAGATTCATCATAAAGGCTGCTGTGCTGAGCGTATAGTAGCAGCTTCACTCTGGACATCAACATTTGACATCTCCACACTCACATTTACACAGACTGGAAATGTCAGATTCTGCCCAGAAGTTGTCAAAACAAAATGCCCCCCTTTGCAAGACAACATAGAACATACATACAAGTTTTGCCTTAAGGAAAGTACAGGAACATATATATGAGATGACATGGTATCAATAAATATAGCTTTCAAACATGGAGTCTGGTGCAATTCAGAAATTTACAAAAAAAAAAAAAAAAAAAAAAAAAAAAAAGACCTGGGTGGCATTTTGTAATGAATATGATAAAAAATGTCCAGTAGTGAGTCTGAGTCTTTAAACACAAAAATAAAACAAATCCAGGAACAAATCCACACTGCAACATTTATAATTTATAAGCGAAGACACATAGAAATCTGAAACACATTTTCAATCCCTAATTTCCAAAAAAACAAAAAACAAACAAAAAAAAGATCAGACATGGTTGTGGCTCAGTGAAATGGGGTCTTGTCTGCAACAAATATTTCTTTCTTTTTCTCAAATATATACCATTGCTGATTTATCAACAATGGGTGCTAAGGACACCCAGTTTGTATAAATAATGCACGTGTCATGTGCATTTGCATTACTTATTACCAACTCAGGCGTTGTTAAAGGCCTTAACTTACAGAAGGAGACAGGGCTACAGACAAAGGAAAATGTGTAAAATGTGTAAAAGTACACAAACAAAAATAAGAAGAGTTGAGACTGATTACAGCTTTTAACGGATCTGTTCTCAAAGGCAGGAACTAGGAACAGGCCGGGTTGGACTCTGCCAAATGATCATGTGACTTCGCTCCGACCGCAGTAGAACAGACTCGCCAGTTCCATTACTACCATCATCTCCTGTGAAAGTGAGAGAGAGATAAAGTTATTTCTCACACATGCATTTATCACTTGGAAACATGTGCTACTATCATCTCTCCACTAAGTTAGAAACCCATTTCCAAAAACCAAAAACGGTCTACAGTTTCTCTGAAACAAGCCTTGCTACATGAACAAACTTACAAGATGAAATATTTTTTACAAATAAAAGCTATCACTCTGCAGATAAAAGGTTCTCATGACTGCAATGATATAGTTCAAATAGATGGACAGATCCTGGACAAAATATAGGGTGAGACAAAAACTCAGGGAGCAAATGCCAGGACTAGGCTAAATCCTTTGTCTGGGAAATTGACCCATGAAGTTAGACTAATCTCATCATCACCATGATGCATTAGAACAATAGGTTTATTTAACATATATATTAGCCTAACCTCTTTCCATTTGGAATGCAATGCTACTTTCATGCAGGGGAAAATCTTATGGTATAATGCCAGCATACTGCCAACTTGGTTGGAGGCAAGCTTATTTGTGCAATTTATTAATTTAGTGTAGTTATGTAGGTGGGATAGTACAACACAGAGTGTCACATTACAAGTCTGCTGGTGCCACCACCTCCTCAGATCTACTCTTACCACAAATGCTAGTGCAAACGCTAATTTCCTGACTTCAAGCTCAGGTTTCCAATTAACCAGTGTGATAATATTTAGCCCACATAAATATAACTATATAACCCAATTACTAGCAAAATACAACTGCTATCACTGTTTTTACATGACAAAACAAGGATAATTGGCACATCATTACTCACTGAATATTACATAACTGATGAAATCAATGGAAGGTCTAACAACTCAAATCTGCTCTTAAATTGTATAAAAGTTGAACTCATTGGCTGTCACTGCAGCACACCTAAACTATACATTTTGATAATGTATTCATACTAATGACAGCTCTATTTGCAGGTGTGCTGCTTTGCACAGGGCTAGAACCTTCGCTGCCAATCACAAAAACACTAAAAATGTATATGACTCACACACACGACAGCAACACCACTTTGTGACCCCCCCTCCCCCTCCCCTTCATGCTATGACTATGAAAGCAGAGCCCTAGTGTGTGGTTCCTTTGATTCACCTTTTAATTGTGCATTGCTCAGGGAGTGGTTGGTTTAAGCTAAGATTAGGTAATATGCAGAATATCATTGCTTAAGCTTCACATTAGATGTAATGTATTTACACTAAACACAGTTATAAACAGACAGCTTTGGGTTAGGCTTACGATTCTGGTGACTCACCAAGGCGGAATTGGATGTAGCCCTCTCCTCCACTGAGTATGAGATGAGAGGTAGGAGCACCATCTGCTGTACAACTACGGCAGCCTTTAAAAAAATAAAATAAAATAAAATAATATCATCATCATCATCATCATCATCATCATCATCATCATCATCATCATCATCATCATCATCATCATCATGCTGAGCTGAGTTTATATGACAGAAAACAGACAAACTCCCTCCTGAAAAATAAAGCAAATCTTCAGCTCACTGACCTGGAGCAGAGATAATGAATTTAACTGCTTGACGGTGCCCATGGAAAGACAACTGAGCAGAAGACAGACAGCAGTATGGGATGGATGACTCTGAACCTGACAGGACAAAACATGCCAAAAAGGAGTAAAGAAAACATAAGATACATTTAGCAGATAACTTTGAGAACCACAGAAGAAATAAAACATTAAACTTAGAAGTCTGAAGAGATTTTTGCAAACACACAGACCTAGGAAATTTCCAATAACAGGAGCAGATTTAACAGCTGAATTAATTTTCAAATATAACTAAAGTTTTTACTAGATATTTTTTCCTTTTTTTTGGCTCAGCCTTATTCCTCAAGTACTTCAAGAAAGTACTTCAAAAAAAAAAAAAAAAAAAAAAAATTATATATATATATATATATATATATATATATATATATATATATATATATATATATATATATCTCTATCTATCTATCTATCTATCTATCTATCTATCTATCTATCTATCTATCTATCTCCATTCATCCATCCATTTTCTAAGCCGCTTCTCCGTCAGGGTCACGGGGGGAAGCTGGAGCCTATCCCAGCAGTCTTAGGGCGGAGATATATATATATATATATATATATATATAGAGTATTATTATCATCATCATGAACACTACTGCTACTGCTACTACTCACTGAGTGACAGTGGGACAGAGAAAATGGCCCCACTCCCTGTTCCCACCCACAGCCGCCCACTGACCACAGACATGGCAGTGATCTGAAGAGGCGACATGGACAGAAATGCAGCACCTGAGAGAGAGAGATGCAGAGAGACAATATTAATCTCTTTGAGGCTCTGAGACACTGTGTCAGATGTATTTTGTGGAAATGTTGCTTTAGGAGATAGCAACAAAGTGTGATAAATGCACAAAGTTGAACTTGCCTAGAGCTTTAGTAATCATAGAGGACACATCAACCTCCTGTAGAGGGCGTCCAGTCACCCAGTCAAAAAGCCTGAGGGTAGAATCGAGACGACAGGAAGCCCAGACTCCACTTCCTGCGGCACACAGAAAGCGCACCTGCTGCTCACTCCGTTGTGACACTGTAAAGGATTTCTAAATCAACAGAGAGAAAGGAAAAGAAGCAGAAAAGAGTGACACATAGGAAAAAGGGTGTTGAGATATACACAGAAATATTTCCATGGCAAGTCGGTCAGCCCATACCTCCACTTTCCGATTCTGGATGTCCACCATGTAAACTTTATTCCAGTATCCCACCCACAGATGGATGTGCTTTGCTAGGCAACAGCGAATGGGCTGCAAAGGGCCTGTACCCACTGAAATGGCTTCATGTGACTGAAGATCCCATCCACCTATAAAAGCAATAAACATTAAACTCACAATTAAAAGCATTCACTGTTGAAATGCACAGAAAGAAAAGAGCAAAAAATAAGGTCACGCAATAAATGCAGTTAAATCAAACGCACCTGAAAGGTGACTGAAAAACGCAAGCATTCCATTGCCTAATCCAGCAATCACATGACCTGCTGAAAATCTATCAGAGAGAAGATATTTTAAATGATTGTATGAGCTTTACATATAAAATATGGAAGAAAACAGGAGTTGGTATGAAAACTCACATGAGAGAATGCACACCCTCTGAGAGATTGGCAGACTGCAAACAACGTGTCCTAGAGGCAGAGGCTGAATGAACAAGCACACTGATGAGAGAAAAATGGGGGGAAAAAATACATATATTAAAACCTTATACTACACATACATTAAAAGATCATTTTTGTGGTAAACACCATTTTAAAAAAATGAAAAGACATTAAATTTTTATACCCTCCATCCTGTGTTCCAATCCATACAGTGCCAGAAGTTTCCCCTGAAGCAGACAATGTGTTTGAAGCAGTTAAGTAGATAGAGACAAAGATTTCCTACACCGAGCAGGATTTTGCCACAATCAGAGTAAATTAATCCAGAATCAAGGATTAATCCCTGTCCAGAAATCAGGGTCTAAACACAAATGATGCAGGTGAATGCTAAGATGAGCTGGAAGCATACTATTGCTGTCGTAAGAAAATCTCTGAAATAATAACTTCATACAACATTAAAGAATAACAATCAATTGACTTGCAAGCTTAATTCCAAGTAATGTTGGATTATTTTTTCATGAAAAGAAAAAAAGGTTAAGAGGTTTTCTTAGGACAAAGACAATAGGCACAACTTAATTCCAGAAAGGTTTGGACAGTATGTGGAAAGCTAAATGAACAGAAAGCAGCAATTTGTCATGTATTACATTAAATACAGAACCAAAAAACAATAAATAAATAAATTCATTCATTCATTCATTCATTCTAAATTTGATGCCTGTAACACGTTCCAAAAAAGTTGGGGCAGTATGTTTACAACAATGTTACAGCATCGTTCATTTTAACAATGTGTAATAATGAATTAGGACTGAAGAGACCACCTGATATAGTGTTTTTGTTTTATAAGTCTTCAGCTGTGTGACCTATGAGGCCTTTGTTGTTGCACACTGAGCTTCAGAATACACCACAATGGGAAACAGCCCTGGACTGCAGACTGGCCAATCTAGTGCCTGCACTCTCTGATTCTACAATCATGCTGTTGTAACACATGTTGAAATAAGCATGGATGTCCCAGACACTGCCGTTTGAACGTCACACTAATAATAATCTGTATGGCCCTTTTCTTCTTTGACCTGGAGAACACGACATCCACCATTTCCATAAACAATCTGAAAGACTGACTTAGACAACAATACGTTTCTTGTTCCAGTCCATTTCAGATAAGCTCAAAGTTGGTGCCGTTTCCTCCAAGAATGTTGACAAATCACTTCTGCTATGCATAGAATAGACTGAACTTTAATGTTGTAGATGCAGTGATGAACAGTGTTAACTGACAATTTTATTCCCAAAATCATATGGTATTTTGTTTGAATATAGGCCAAAGTGGATTTACAAATCACTCTTTCTGCTTTTATTCTGAATTTCACATACTGTTCCAACTCTTTTGGAATTGAGGGTGATATATATGATGAAATGCTGCATACATACTATTAATTTTAAATCTTATTCCTCTATTTCTGTTATTTTGAAGCGCCAATGTCTGAACTGACCAGTGGGAGGGACAGCACAAATGCACAGAGCCGGAGAGGTGGGCGGGAGGCTGAACTGGTTCAGGACGGTATTGGACCGTGCTGGGTCAATCACTGTGACGTCACTGCTGGAGGCAGGTCCAGTGATGGTCCAGACAGAACACTGAGATTGGGTGGGGCATGGAATGTGCATAAGAATGACTGACAGGTCATGGCATGTAGAAAACGGTGTTCAGATGAAGGTGGAGATTAAAACAAGCCGTGTTATAGAAAAACTGACCCAGGATCAGGAATTATATGTATCAGCTTCTTTATTTGATACATAAGGACAGGGAGGAACTGATTCTAGATTTGTCTTTTGTATCTTTTGAGACTTTGTTCATGTAGCGTACATTTACACACTATTCTGCAAAAGTCTTAGGTGGCTATAAAAATTCTTTCAAACTATTTGTCTTGGCAGGAAAAACACTACATAGCATGACAATTAAAACAAATAAACAAAGCCAGTAAAATGAAAGGTGGGTGTTTTATTTAGTTAAAATCTTGAGTAAATGAATAGTGTAAGAAGGTGTCTGTGACTGCTTGGTGCACCAAAGCCACTGCATGGATTTGTTCAATCTGACCAGCAGCACATCTGATTTCATTTAATGAAGCACCGATTAGCTGTACTGGATGGTAACTGTAACTCTGGATAATTCACACATATAAAATAACAACATATTGCTTATTTGCTGATTTGTATTCCTATTAGAGTTCATGTTTTTTTATAAAAAAAAAAAAACTCTGTTAAGATAAATAGTCAATATCAATTTCTCAGATGCCCAAGACAGCAATTTAGTGACCTGTTTCTGTAATTATTTGTAATTATCAGATACACAGTGAGCTGATCCAGTGTCAGTTTTTAAAAATTTGAGGCTTACGGTCTGTTCTCCTGAAACTTCTGGTGGCACAGCTACAGCACAGGTCAGCTACAGAGAGAAAAAAAAAGAAGCAAAAATTTAATGAATCCATTAAGTGCTAGGGCTAAGAGCTATTTTCTTATCCAAAGGAAAGACTAAAGGTCTGTGTTCCCAGCTGGTGGTTGCTGGTGAGGACATTGTTAATACTTATTTATAAAACGTAAGCCATAGGAACGGACTGACCACAGCGTACTGACTAATGAAGTTAGTTCTGAATGGTCAGACTCCATATGATCATTTATATAATTATATTGTTTGCACAAAAGATAATGTTTGGTAAGACCTTCATTTAACTATGTAGTTATTTGCTAGAGAATAAATAACACATTAGCTCAGTGTTTATAGTTGGTAAACACATGGCAGGTGGTCAACAGGGCCACACCACTGTATTTAAACATTAACAGATTGCACAATACTGTAGTCTTCATAAACATACGTTTATTTTCAGCCAAGTCATGACTTTAGGCACAAACGTTTCCCTCTGACCAACTATAATATCAAGGCTTTTTTTTTTTATCTCTAAGCAACACATGGTGACTAGCTGCTACTTGTGCTAAATTACCAAGCTGATGCATTGTTTTTGCATGATGCTGATTTGTTGTTGATACTTACACCTTTCCTTCTTTACTCACTCACAACATTCCATTTAAGTATAAATAACCTTTCGTCAGTATTATTATAATGTCAATTCCTGAAACAGTGTCGATTTAAGCACTTTGAGGAAGCAATGCAAAGGAACAGTTGGTTTCAACATGGAAGTCCCTGATCTGCTTGAAACATCTCTGACAATAAAGTAACAGATATATATAAAGAGCAGTTGTGTAAACTGAGCAGCAGGGAATCTGACCTTAGCAGAAGCATCTCTTTGGTCAAGCATTCTCAACTGTGTGAAGACAGGTACATCTTTAGGCTCCAAATGCGGCTCTGCATTCTGGTGCGCACACACACACACACAAAATTAAAAAAAAAAAAAAAAAAAAAAAAAGACAGTTTTTGACTAAAAACAGAAAACATACACTACAACCAAATGATTCAGGCATGAGAGTCAAATGACTGATCTGCAACAGTTACATACGGGGCTTAAAGCCAAGAAATTTCTATGGCTGAAATGTTTTCGGGGTTTAGCAAAAAGAATGGTGAGAAAGGGGGGAGGTTCACAAAACGAGAAAATAAATGAACTGAATGTGAACATGTTGATAAACAAAATAAACCAACATACAAACAATAACAAACAGTACAATAACAATTTTTGGAAAACAAATAAGGTATGGTGAGGTACGTATCCAAGTCCAAGGTGCCTTTCAAATCTATGAAAAATTCCAGTACACCTATCCTTAAAACTTGTCATCACTCTTTTCTCCTTTGGCCCCTAAACAAAAGTGTGCATACTGTTGCCAAATTAGTACATATAATCATATAATAATCATATAAATCATATAATAATCATATAAAAAAAACAACAAAAAAGCAGCCTATTAATTGCAGTACTTTTTTCAAAGTAGCACATGCTCATGCATTAATGAATAACATTAATAACACTTAACTTAGCCACAGTGTAAACAAAGGTTTTTATTAAAAAAACTTTATCAATACAAAATAAATCTCTCTCTCACACACACACACACACACACACACCTGTGAATTTGTGTGTGACAGCGGCATGCTCCAGCCGTTCACTTGCCGTGTGCCCAGAGTTCCCCACACATGGGTGCGGATTTCCCGGTACAGCTCCTTCCTCCTCAGCCTGGGAGACAGTGAACCCCTGACGAGGAGAGCACACATCACTGTAGTGTGTAGTCTAAGGTTTGATAACATGGTGAGGTTCAGTAGTGTAAACTGCAAGGGATTTTATTTAAGGAATTGCACAGGATTAAAAAAGAAAAAAGAAAAAAAAAAAAGGAACTGCACTGAAATGTCAAAGCCTGCGGAACAGGTCATCTAGATTCAAACTGCTGATCCAGTCAGTAATAATTTTAAAGCACAGAACCTTCCCATATAAAACTAAACCAGCTAAAAGGGCTTAATTTATAATCCAATGTACAGTTCTGCAATAACTGGTTGCCGCTGAGAAAAACGAAAGAGCAGAATCTGAATGAGTAAAGTACACAGAAAAACCAGTGAACATTCTTACTCGGGCAGTGCTGGATCAACAGACAGACGATGCGGAGAGCCCACTGGTGAGCAAGGAGATGGAGATGGCACTGGTGGGACAGTAAGGGCCAAAGCTGCAGCTGGAGCAAGCTGATCCTTAGTCAAACCAAGGAAACGGTTAAACCTGTGAAAGACAACAAAAAGTAATATTCAATGAAGATCAAAAAAAATGTTTTTTTTTGCTTAAAAGGAGAAACAATGTCTCAAACCTCTTCCACACACTGCTTTGTTTGTCTTCTGGGATCTTTCCTTCCTTAACGACCCTTTAGAAGGAGAAAATGGATAGGTCAGTATAAAAGAAAACAATCTGAGATCATCTTTATCCTTCTGAATAGGAATAACAGAACAGGCTGACACCAACATTAGCACTTGCATCTCAAGATGCCTCACACATGGAACCTGGAGTAAATGGGCACAAATTTGCCTTATGCATTGTACTGTTTTGAATGATACAGAGTATCATGGGAGACGTAGTTAAACAAACCTAAGAGCCTGAGAGCGCCGAACAGCTTCCTGTAGCTCAAACAGTCGTTCTTTGTACTGGTTCTTCTCCATGACCACACGAGCCATCTCAGAACGAGAGAAACGGCGATGTGAGCTCTGAAGAGAAGACTAAAGTAGAATGAAAAAAAAGTGAGGAATAAAAATTACACAGAATCTGATAAACCCTAAAGCAGAAGTCTTTAATTAAAATTCAATAAGATCTAGTTAAAGAAAATTTCCTTAAGCAAAGGTATGGAACATCATAACATTTACCTTGCATTATGATTTAGTGCCATATACTGTAAACTGAAGTAGTCTAGTAGTCATATCAACATCTTATACAGTCAACAACTGAATGTCAAATCAAATAACGTGCAATTCACTAATATTTCAACAATATTTATTGAGAGTTTTCTCTTTTAGAGCACACCATGTAAAATAATCTGCCTCACTTTCTTTTCCAACTGCTGTGTCTCACCTCGTCGTTCCCCTGTGTGTGCGTCACTCACTCGAGTCTCAGTGCTCACTGTAATGCACAGATCTGATTGACTGAGCAGTGTCACGTGTGATTTTTACAATGCACGTGATTAGTCTGTGAGTTTCCCAGGCCGCTAAAACACTTCTGTAATGACTAGAAATGATATGCTGATTAAAAAATTACCACCCCGTTGAAATGAAATAATTCTCCATAGTTTATCGGTTGTAGGTCCCGGTCCGCATAGGGCATTGTCTGGGTCCAGACTCGGACTGCGGTCCGCCTATTAGTGACCTCTGCCCTAGAGCTTCCAAACTCAGCCCACCCTTTCATTTTACTGCAGCTCCCACCACAGCTGAACAGGTAATCAGTTACAGGTAATAAGTTGAACTCATCTTGCTAAAATGTACTGGCATGAAGAACAGATCTGGAGCAGTTCTATATAAAGGAAACTGATCCAAATACACTACATTAAAAGACTGTAGTTTTTAAGTAGCTTTTAGTGATTCATTCCTCTTTGACGGCTTATTATGATTATATAGACTGAAATTTGTATGAAATGTGTAACCATGGCACAGAGTTTACAGTTTTCCATTAAAAACATGGGGTTTCTTAGTACATAAGAAAATAGCAATTCAAAGGCGCTACATAACAGTTTGGTTTTGAGTCTGAACATGTCACATTCTAATGTATAGAACATGCTAATAAGAGTATGAGTGGATAAACCTGGATATTTATGTGTGGAGCTGATAGTTTAAATTATTTTGCTTCAATATCTTTGTTAAGAAGTTAAGACTAGTTAAGAAGCTAGCATTAGCTTATTGAAAAGACATCTTTATGTAAATTTATGCAAGTTCATTCCAGCTCAGTGAAACACCACAGAAGTGAAGTTCAGAGAATGAAAACTCAAAACCCAGCAGGCAAATCTATGTTTTACTGTGTGGAGCCGGTAGCTTAAACTACCTTGAATTCATATCCTCACACAACAATGCACACTTCAACAGACATATGAACATGCACTTACATCAGCGTCCTCAGCCTGGAACGTCTCCAGCTCCTTACGCAGCCTGTAAAAAAAAGTAAGAAACACAAGCATGAATAAACAGAGCAAGATGCTATAACAGAATTAGTCTATAGACAATGTAAACCAGGTAATGGGCCTCAGATCATGTATAGACTGTTCTCGGTTGAATTTCAAGCTAGACCTCAGTGTCTCCCAGGCAACTAGGATAAAAAGAAAAAAAAAAGCTTTCCCTATAGCTCTCAACTTTATCCCTCAGAGACATCCTCATTTACATAACATTTTATACCCATGTGAGCTAAAATAAAGTGCCACTATTCCTAAACAATATAGCATGTAAACATAAACAGTAGTGTCATGGACACTTACTTGATATTTCCATTGTATGAGCACACATAGAAAATAACCATTTAGAGTCCACTGTCCTAACTGTATATATAGTCAATGTTTACATTTATTGGCTACTTTATTAGACATGTCTACTATGTTGCAGATGTACGCTCACCTTTTACAATGCATAATTTGTGTTAGTCATCATCTTTACTAGTGGTCAGTTTTTGGCTATAGAACCACTGTTGGTTGCAGTGACACTGAGGTTTTTGAAAATGCCAGCAACTCCACTTTACCTGATACACTCTTAATAGTCTCACACACATTGTAGGAGCCAATGTCTGCTTGAGCACATTAGAATATAAAACGTCTTTTGCTTTGATACAAACCCAACAACATTACTACTACCAACTACAACTACTACTACCAACGTGTTGAAATCAATGCTATGAGAATGGTCCACCACAAATAAATAATGTCTAGACAGCAGTGGTCCTGTGGTGGCTCCTTTCAAGTGACAGACAGGGTAGAAGGTGGCACATATATTCTGTGGCCAAAGATTGATTACAGTCTGTAACTGTAAACCTACAAAGTGCATCTATATGACAGGAGTGCATGACTCATTTGCAAATGAATTTAAATACAAGATAAACAAACATAAGAAAAAAATAAATAAAGAAAACTCGCAGGTCATCCTGCAGGGCATGTTTGCTCAACATGACTAGTAATGCTCATTACCGCCTGGTCTCCTCTTCCATTTCTTTGTTTTTTCCCTTAATTCGGGCAATGGTTTCTTGACATGATGTGAGCTCAAGGTTCAGAGCAGATCTCTCATTGGTCAGTTCTTCTACACGTGAAATAAGAGCCTTTCGAGCAGCATCCACCATCTCACTGAAAGGGGGGGGGGGGGGTTTGAGGAGAAGCAGAACACTGTTCTATATAAGTGTATCCTGTTATTTATGCTCATAAATAGTTGCATAGCAAAAGTACAGAGGTCAGAAAGTATCACTGTAAAGAGCGTGGTTTTTATGCATTATCCTTCATCACACTAGGAATTGCAATAATATCATAGTCAGTTACTTTAAATGTAAAGGAGTTTTAAAAACTGGAAGCTGACAACCACACAACGTAAACACAAATATTGTTAATTAACTACAACTTTTACAACAGACACTATTGCACTGCACCACTGGCAAGCTGAGGACGTTACTCAGATAGAGGAACAGAATGTGGGTCTGACTGCTTACTGCACACAGCACAATAAAAAGTACCACAGTCCTACTTAAAATAATGAAAGTAAATAAGATCTTACTGGGTGTGTTTCAGTTCCTCAAACTGTGAAAGAATCTCTTCAAACTGGTCTGTACTGCCTGCACAAGAGCCAGAAAAAGTTTCAAAAACCACACCCAGCTATGACAGACATGGCTCAACATGGTTTAATATGTCAAAACTTCAGTTATAAACCGAGACAATCTTGTCTGGACATTTACAGACAATCATTTTAATTCTGATTACATGACTGGGATGTGATTAAGTGATGCACTGACATGTGCAGAACTAAGGCTGCAAATCTCTGAACTTACAATGGGCCTCATTCATCAACTGGTCTTAGGAAGATATTTCTTCTTAAAACAGAGTTGCACAGTTTTTATGAAGATTGTGACATTCCACAAGACTTGCTTATTTGGAATTTGCTCTTAGGTAAGAACACAATATATGCACACTCAAGAGTGCAAAGCTGAGAACATTTCTGGGTTTAAGAACACATGAATCTGACAGACTTTTTCTTAGGACCTTTCTCAATAACAAATTTAAGAAAGACATATTGGTGAACGAGGCCCAATGGTTTGATTAGATTACAATTCTTAAATAACAATAATTAGAATGAGCTCTAATTGATTCAATCCATTTGAATCAGCACTTTCAGACAGATGCCTCTCAATGCATCAATACATTTTACACCCCTAACACGCAGAGGCACACACGCGCAGACACACCTACCTCTCACACTGACCCCCTGATCTACACTCTCGGCGTACTCCCGGCTGAGTTCTGAGAGCTCAGAGAAAACAGAATCCGTGTTCCTCATTATCTCCCACTCCAGACTATCCAGGTTCTTTTCATCCTCCTTGTCCTCCTCCATTTCCTCTCCTTCTTGCTCCTGCTCTTCTTCGTCATCCTCTTCTGCCTTCTCCTTGCTCTGACACATCTCCTCCACCAGACTGTGGTTCAGTCCACCTTCTCCTTCTTGTACAGGTGTGCTGAACAGAAAAAGAGGGATCCTGGTAAAACTGTATGTGTGTATAAACCAGACGCAAGTTTTATGTCCAGTTCAACTGAACACTCATTATACTACAGGTAATAAAACACGGGCTTGAAGTTCACAGGTTAAAGCTCAAATGGTTTTATGTTACTATATGTGCATTTATGTAATACTTTAAGATTCCAGCATTTTTATGGACTGAAAAGTATATACCTGTATATTACAATCAGATTGTACTACTAAATCTAAAATGAACATTTTCTCTGCCCTTACAGCACTTTTCCTTCAGTACCTATGACAGTATCCAAAGGACTTTTCTCAAAAGTTTTATCACTTCAAAAAGTTTGTTGATATAAGCTACAAAATGTAAATTGTCTGTAATACTTTAAGAATGTTGACAAAACCTTCAGTTTTCAGGAGACTAGAGTGTTTTTAGAAGGAATACTGCCACATTTCAGCACTTAAAGGGAAAAAGGCTATAGCCTTTTAAATCGAAAAGTGCTCAAGCAGTGGGATGTGGCAGGGAGAAGTGATCACTTGTTCTGATCAAAAAATAAGAATAAATAATACAAAAAAAACTTGTTATCAGTTTGTTATGGGGGAGTGAGGGAAGCCAAAACGTCCATCCGTCCATCGATTTTCCAAGCCGCTTCTCCGTCAGGGTGGCGGGAGGCCAAAACGTGCAAATGTGAAATTAGAGATGCAAACACTTTTTTATTGATAAACCAAAACTTATGTGAGAACTTTTTTAATTAAAAGCATAAAGCATAAATAAAGCATTGTATTACTAAAAGTTAGTATGATGGAAACAAGCTGCTGGGTAGCAAACATCAGACAGAAGCTCCTACTACTTACTGAGTAACTAGATCAGGGGTGCACAACTGCAGTCCTGAAGGGCCAGTGTCCAACTGGTGATTTGCTGCTCAAACACACTTAATTCAACTTCTCTGTTAATTGGCAGGTTTAGTGGGTTTGTTTGAGGAGGGAAACAACCCTCCAGGACCAGAACTGTGCACCCCTAAACTAGATTAATGAAATCAGTGGCAATGCACTTTGAGGAAGGAAGAATTTGAAACTTCAAACAGATAGAAAAGATAGAAAGAGATTGGGCATCACTACTGTTGTTTCTCAATGATCTTAGTACAATATTATTATCCACAGATATTTACTTAACATATAAAAAAAAGGTAAAGAATATTTGATGATTTTATTCCACTTCAGAAACACAGAAGGTTTAGGTGATGCTGGACCACTGTGCTATTTTTCTGTAATGCTGTTCTAATCCCAAATTCATTGCAGTACACAGATATTTAACAGGAAAAATGGGACAAAAATAAAGAACTGACTAAGTAACTTAGTTAGATAGATAGTTAACTAGATAACTAACAAGCCAAATAAAATGAGAGTAAATGATTGCACATTGTTGTACCTTGCTTCAACAAGCCCTTGAAACTGAGCCAACTCAGGGGTAGAGCTTATGATGTCATTGATAAAGGACGGATCACTGAGAGGCTCAGCTATAATCACTTTGCTGTCCTTGGTAGCTGCCATGTCAGACGGAGTGGGCCCAGAGGCAACATCAGGTGTCAGCTCATGCTTCATAACAGGGAAGATGGGAAAAGGAAAAAGGGAGCAGTGAGAAAAGTTGGTTTCATATGTTGAACATTATAACTATTAAATAAAATAATAGACAATAACTAGATGGAAGGTGACATTAGTTTAAAAGTGGTTTCCAACTCTGATCCTGGAGTATTCCCTGCACTGCACATTCCAGAGCTTTGTTTGCTTTCAACACTCCTGATCAAACTAAGCAGCTAATTAACAAACCCTTCCTTAGATGAAGTGGATCAAGGCTGGGAACCTGTGGTTTAAGTGATAGTGAAGTAATGCATAAATGTACCTGTTGTGTTACTGTGATTTCTGGTTGCCCAGGATTGGATGGAGCCTCTGTGCTTTTAGAGAGAATGCGATTCCTACAAGAAAAACATGCAACTCAAACACTGCTCTTCAATGAACAATTAACATTAGCCCAATGAAATTGTAATAAAATGAACACTTGTAGTACTGTAGAATATGAAGCATCATGGATACGATCATACTAGGAAAATGTTTCACTATCCCACAATGGCTGAGATGACATTGAGGGTAGCTTCCTGTTCTCATGTATGCAGTCCTACAGTTATTATTACAGACATTAATATGCAACACACATACAGTGGGGAAAAAGTATTTAGTCAGCCACTGATTGTGCAAGTTATCCTACTTAGAAAGATGAGAGAGGTCTGTAATTTTCATCATAGGTACACTACAGTATGAGAGACAAAATGAGGGAAAAAATCCAGAAAATCACATTGTCTGATTTTTAAAGAATTTATTTGCAAATAATGGTGGAAAATAAGTATTTGGTCTCCTACAAACAAGCAAGATTTCTGGTCACAGACCTGTAACTTCTTCTTTAAGAGGCTCCTCTGTCCTCCACTCATTACCTGTATTAATGGCACCTGTTTGACCTCGTTATCTGTATAAAAAAGACACCTGTCCACAACCTCAAACAGTCACACTCCAAACTCCACTATGGTGAAGACCAAAGAGCTGTCGATGGACACCAGAAACAAGATTGTAGACCTGCACCAGGCTGGGAAGACTGAATCTGCAATAGGCAAGCAGCTTGGTGTGAAGAAATCTATTGTGGTAGCAATAATCAGAAAATGGAAGACCTACAAGACCACTGCTAATCTCCCTCGATCAGGGGCTCCATGCAAGATCTGAGCCCGTGGGGTCAAAATGATCACAAGAACAGTGAGCAGAAATCCCAGAACCACATGGGGGGACCTAGTGAATAACCTGCAGAAAGCTGGGACCAACGTTACAAAGGCTACTGTCAGTGACACACACTTGCAGTGCCAGGCGTGTCCCCCTGCTTAAGCCAGTACATATCCGGGCGCGTCTGAAATTTGCTAGAGAGCATTTGGATGTTCCGGAAGAGTATTGGGAGAATGTCATATGTTCAGATGAAACCAAAATAGAACTGTTTGGTACAAACACAACTCGTCATGTTTGGAGGAGAGTGAATGCTGAGTTGCATCCAAAGAACACCATACCAACTGTAAAGCATGGGGGTGGCAACATCATGCTTTGGGGCTGTTTCTCTGCAAAGGGACCAGGACGACTGGTCCGTGTACGTGAAAGAATGAATGAGGCCATGTATTGTGAGATTTTGAGTGCAAACCTCCTTCCATCAGCAAGGGCACTGAAGATGAAACGTGGCTGGGTCTTTCATAATGACAATGATCCCAAGCACACTGCCAGGGCAACAAAGGAGTGACTTCGTAAGAAGCATTTCAAGGTCCTGGAGTGGCCTAGCCAGTCTCCAGATCTCAACCCCATAGAAAACCTTTGGAGGGAGTTGAAAGTCCGTGTTGCCCGCCGACAGCCCCAAAACATCACTGCTCTAGAGGAGATCTGCATGGAGGAGTGGGCCAAAATACCAGCAACGGTGTGTGCCAAACTTGTAAAGACTTACAGAAAATGTTTGACCTCTGTCATTGCCAACAAAGGACATATAACAAAGTATTGAGATGAACTTTTGTTATTGACCAAATACTTATTTTCCACTATTATTTGCAAATAAATTCTTTAAAAATCAGACAATGTGATTTTCTGAAATTTTTTTCCTCATTTTGTCTCTCATAGTTGAGGTCTACCTATGATGTCAATTACAGGCCTCTCATCTTAAGTGGGAGAACTTGCACAATTGGTGACTGACTAAATACTTTTTTTCCCCCACTGTATCAAATGCACAGACTGTAAGAACTAGCATGTATTTTAACCAGTAAATCAAACATACAAACTGAATACATCTATATGACTCAGTCAGGGATCTTTACACAAAAAGCTAAAAAGAGGCTTGTGAAGAATCTAAAATAAAGAAGAGGAAATTAAGTGTGTAGACTCATCTCAAGTAGGAGGAAACAAATAGTGGTTAGCATCATATATAGTCAAAGGAAGACAAAATAGCTTAACCTTAGAGGGGACCCTTCCCTCTCTAGCTCCTTTTTCTTCTCTAGCAGATCACGATACGTCAGTACTAGCTGCATAAAAAGACAGAGAGACTGAGAACCGAAATATGCAACTGGAAATGTGTATGAAAATGAGAACAGCAAGAAACTGACCTTGTTATGTGTATGTTTCAATGTGCTTAATTCTCTGGCCAAACCTGCTTTCTGCTCTTCCAAAGCCACCACTGAAGAAAAGAACAAGAGAAGCAGATCAGTGAGACATCAAGTCACTATATACCACAATGACAAGAGCTTAAATGAGCAAAAATAACTCATGGAAACTCTTTAAATGCTTTTTTCTACATATTGATTACTAAATTAGGCTTTTTGAATGACAAGAACTTCAGAAATCATTTGCAAACATCTAAAACATCTTTTCTTTTTTTTAAAATCCATGTGGTTCTGTGTATGTCCCCAAACATTACAACGGCATAGACCAAACAGAAGTGTGATCAAACAAGGTTAAAATGTTTTACGTCAAGAAGTGTAGCCTGTATTAAAAGCCTTTACAGCTCACACCTCACCAAAGTATTTGGTTTGCTGGTCATTTCAATCAAATATCTAAAATCCTACAATGGAGTGATGAAATCAAGATTTGGATACATTTTAGATTCAATCCTGCTAAAATGTGCTTGATTCAGTGAAAAGTCATTAGCCAATGAGTAGAATCAGGTAACACAGCAGGAAAAACCCTAAACTGTGCACAATAAATAACAGCTGAAATTCCTCCTAAGGCATGATTTTTGTCAAAACCAATATTGGTAAGTAAGTACACACAGATATGTATAATCCTGCAAAACAAGCTAACATCAGTCCATTTAGCAGAATGGCTGTGTGAAGGATGTTTCAGTTGTGTTTCAAGTGTTTTTGAGGTAGCAGACATAAGACAGCAATTTGAAAGGAATGGCTGGCCTAGCATAGACTACTTCTGTTTTGCCTTACACAGCCTGGGCATTGCCTTATTGCAACGTTGCAAGCTAAAGATCTGCTGGTACTAAAACCATGACTATCCGTATGTATATTTAATGGGTTTTGTAGCAAACTGAAAACTTGCTTTGTTCAAAATGGTTACTAATGGATATACAGCATTTTGGAATGAAACCCTTCATTTACTTTCAGCAGAATTTTGAATATGAATTAACACTTAGTAATATATTTGCAGAGTCCATAGAAGGTGTTACATGCTAATGTATGTGCCATAGGCTTATTTAAATATTGATCAGTTCTGTTTTTACTATTTTGCACAAAAAAACAGACTTCAGATTGGGCAGTTGTGAAATGAGATTCTTTTTAAAAGAGAAGGGACATCCCAATATACTAATTCACACTTAACCTACAAAAATAAAATATATACATAAAATATATACTGAAAAAATATATACAAAAAACAGACTACAGCATGATATATTACAAAAACACTAGAAATTTAAATTATAGATAGAAATTTTTGCCCATGCTGCCCACACCTACTGTGCACCTAAACCCCTTTTTTCTGATATTTCCAACTTGGTGGAGAAACTGATTTAAAAAAGGGAAAGAAACTGGCTCAGAGGCCAAGTCTCACATTGGTCAGCTTGCTCTCTGGCTTTCTTCTCCAGCTCTCTCTCTCTCCTTTCCCTCTCTTTCTCTCTTCCACGAATTGCCCGCCTCTCCTGTTCAAACTGGTCATCTAGCTCCAGATAGCGCTGCAGAGGAAAGAGATTAATAATGATTAATAAAATAAAAGACAACAGTGAACAACACACATGCGAACAGGCTGTATCCATTTTAGAAGAAATATTTAAAAATACTTAAATAAATACTAACTCATCTCATTTAATACGCCTGATTCTACATTTAGAACTCAGGCTGGCACTGTAGTGTTTGCATGAGATTAATGATAGATTTTAATAACAACTGATCAACATTTTTACATGCAGACAGTGGACAATGCTTTAAAAGTGATTTGACATGTAGGGAAAGAAACTGACAGACAACTTTCGAACTAATTTAATTTTAAACAGCTTTTTATATATTTTTTAATCTTTAAAATATAATACTTTGTTTCCCAAATGTGTCTTCACTGTAAAAAGAAGTATTTTAAAAAATACACATGTATTAAATCAGGTAACGTTAAAAAGCCTGTAAGCTAAAGACTGTAGTGAATGTAGCTGCAGAGGACAGTGTTTGTGTTTTACCATTGATCTGCTGCTCTGCTTGTTTGAACATGTCTGCACTGACCAGTGCAGGACAGTGAAAGACTAAGTTTTTGGAGGCCAAAACTTTGTGCATCCCTAAAGGTCATTTTTATAAACCTGCACCTTGATGTTTTAAATTCAGCACCATTTCTGGACTCACCTCTTGGCTCTCTCTCCTCAATGTCTTCTCCTTCTCATACCTCTCCAATAACTCTTCTCTCTCTCCTTTCTCCTTCTCTGCCACCTCTTCCTTCTCTCTTAGCTGTGCTCTGCAGCTGGCCAGTCCTTCCAGAACCCACACCAGGATGGGCAGCAACGACTCCACCACATCAGCGCCATGAGTCTCCACAACTGCCTACACACAGAGAGAGAGAGCGAGAGAGCGCGAGAGAGAGAGAGCGCGAGAGAGAGAGAGCGCGAGCGAGAGAGAGAGAAAGAAACAAAACGAGAGATTGTATAATTACTGTCAAAACCTAATATTTCTAAAATGGTAATGTTGTAACAACTGATGTTTCCAAAAAGAAATTGACAAAAATATGAGGTAAGAGGTGTTGATTTGACAGTAACAATATTCTCTGACCCCCCTAACATACTTTTATAAAATAGACAGAATGACAGACAAAAAGCAGTGTGTGTGGTGAGAAAAAAAAAAACAATGTGCTTACCTACTGCACACAATCCTATACATATAATTTTTTTTTTTCATTTGAGTCTCTTATCTCCACAGACAGCTGCTATGCCAGGAAGAGTGTTTCACTACTAATGGCACAAAGCCACAGTTCCCTTCCTTCACAAAAAGTCAGCAAAACAGCACTCTCATCATAACAGAGGATTTGCTTGTAAGTAACATGTGTAGTCAAGCATTCACAATTACAAACAGGCTTGTGGTTGCTTGACATCACTAGACTAGGATGTGTTATACAGGTGTTAAATTGGATAGAAGACTAAAGTTGTACATTTCAATGGGTTACCTGGAGTTCTGAGTACAGTTTTCCTGCCTCCTCGCTCACAATGTCTGGATCCGGTTCCAGTTCCCCGGTTCCACTCTGAAAACTTTCACCAAATTCCATTCCTGTTTCTTCTTTTCAGTTTCCTTTTCAACCACTTCTTCAAAGCCTGTCTGGACTTCACCTTTCTTGCCTCCCCACAAATCCGCTTCTCAAGATGCCCCAGTTTACTTTCTCACTGTAGCTCGCATGTCTTGGTCTCTTCTTTGTGACGCTCACCTTCAGACGTTTTCAGTTTCAACAACAGTCTGTACTAATACATACCTTCCTGACTTTGAATCTACAAATAGCTACTCAACTAAGAAAACTTGTTCATAAAGCTGCAGCACACTTCCTTCTGCTTCTCCCTCAGCCATTCCACACTTCTTCTTGCACACACTCGGGACTTCATGCAAAAAATCCAACATGCTGCTTCTAGTCTGAGACAAGCCTAGCTAATGTCCGGGGGGGTTTTGGTGTCCATTCTGCAAAAGAGGAATAAAATAATTCCATTTACATTACATACCAAGACACTTCTTTATTTTGATTTTTATTTTCTGATTCTCAGTATACTTTTGTTGGACACAGCACAGAGACTGCATCTGAAAGTAATCTGTTAATAAGGAGTTTGTTACTGCAGCAAAGTGGGGACAGACTCTACTCTTCTGGGAAGACTTCACACTAGATGTTGGAACATTGCTATGAGGATTTGACTGCATTCCAATTTATCTCAAAGGTACTGGATGGAGCTCCATCCCTCTAGGAAATGAAGCCTAATGCTGGGTCCTTACACCCCTCTAGCTCACGCTTGGTACTGGGTATGGTAACCTTATGCTTGGGCATTTTTGTCCTTTATTGGTTAATGCTTTTCTATAGAGGTTATACAAGTTATTTTTGTACAAATGAATGTTTATGTCATCAGTGGGTCCACCTTAAAGCAGATGAATCTACTAATTAGAATGAATGTATGAATACTTTTGAACATAAAGTGTATCTTAGGCCTAGACTTGTAGGCACAGGTATTTCCACTGAAGGATCACTGCACGACTGGTTTAGGGCTGTCCTAGAACACCTGTATGAGAAACTACTATCACCTTGTGGCCCTCATATTATAATTTCATTGTTCATCTGTATTATGTAGCTTCCAGGTCTAGTGAACAATCTTGGGCTCAGACTAAAAGCAGCCTTGTTAAGTAATGATGGCTGGTATTGATAAAACACAGCATTATGATATCTTCCCAACAGAGCACGATATCCGGTGATATTTAAGACTGTAGTAATAAAAATAAGGAACCCATGCTTCCTGAGTACTGATAATCCTTGTCAAGGCTGCAGTCCAGTCCTGGTGTTCTACCACCCTAAAGCAAACATACTTCCAACACACAGAAAAATAAATAATTCTTTTATTATTTATATTTGTCCAACTAGTTTTCATGTATTTCAAACTGAAATTTGCCCACTGTTATTTACCAATACCGCTAAATGTGAAAATCCATATCGTTGTGCGACACGAATACCGGGATACCGATATGGACGATATATCGCCCAGTACTATAAGTGCTGCAACCCAAATGTACTACACTCTGATCCTAAACAGACTTAGCAACCGCTGGCTTAGTTTACTGAGCATACGATTTTATGAAGGTTACGTCCGGTGAAAACTAAAGAGTAAAGAGCGAAGATATTACACAAACTGACACTGAGAGCCAGGGCAGGTATAATGTAAGGTACCTCTATGAAGACACGGCCTAAACATGCTAACCCAAACAGAAGCGCACGACTGAAGACGAAGACACCTTGAACTCTCGCCGTCTGTCTCACTCAGGCGTTTCGACACAGACAACAGTTGGGAAACATACAGATATAATAAGACGAATGTCACCTCACCTGTACGCTGGTTCACAGCTCTTTCTACTCTCTGCGGTAAGTTTCCAGTCCTTTGCTCGGTAAGAGATATCAATTACTCTAAACCAGGTTAGGGAAGAGAAGGGGCGGAGACACGGCAGTAAGAAGCGTGACCGAAATCACGTTTGGACCTATCAGAGCAGAGGACCGACCGAGATAACCAATCATAGCGAACAGAGGACTGGAGTGGGCGGGTTTTGGTTGCGGCGAAAAGAGGAAAAAAACTTTGCTGAAACTTGAACAGCGACACGTGATGAGAACGGGGGTAAAACATGTCATGTGACTAAGGAAACAAAATACTCAATACTGCGTTAAGTTGTTCGCATTCCACGCTGTCTAGCAGTGTTTAATACACGGTCAAAGGTCAGATGTGTGTCCTCCTCGGCTATGTTGTTGGCTGCTGAAGTGACTTTATTTCACTGCTGAAGTGAGATTATGCAATTTCAGCACAGTCGCCAAGTCATCGTGGTTTACCTGAGGCAGACGAGCTCCACCGGTGAAGTGACGAGAAACGGCTGTCGTATGATGCCAGACCCTCTTCACAGAAGAGGTGAAGTTAAACTCAGTCTCAAAAGTTTATTATAAATAAGTAACACAGCACAATTCTCCCCTACACAACGAACAAACCGTCCAAAGTTACTAACTACAGGTAAATCCAACTGTGTAGGTCAGCAAAGAATGTAAGTGTAAGAGAAGCTGTATTTGTTTATTACCTGTTCTATGTGGCTGTTGTCAATAAACAAGCCACCCACCCTCAGATGAACACGGTAGAAACCAGTGGTGTAGCTAGGCTATTTGAAAGCCAGCCACAGGTCAAGTTCCAGGGAAGAAAATATACAGTGCACACGTTATGATTAGGGCGTCTGCACTGTAGACCCCCAACATTAAAGATTAAAAAAAATAAATAACTGATGCTGCATCTTGCCCCCTAAAGTCGTGCCACAAGAGTCTCTATCATGAGATTTTCCAGTTTCAAGACAAGGGAAATGCCCTTCTGATGATGTATCTTGAAGGTGAAACTGCAAAGGCTATGGGGTGGGCTTTTTTTCTTTTCTTTTGCTAAATGGTGAATGCAGAAGGATGCCAGATAGCTAACTTTTCTGCTAGGAAGCCAACTATCACACAGCATTTACTAACTTCTACATCAGTGGCTGTCAGTCAGGATTTCTTAATTGCAGAGTGGAGATTCTCAGTGGTTGTATAATGTATTTGCATAATATATGATATGTATTGTAGAGTTAGAACAGTGATGGACAAACAACACAAAAAAATACTAATTTATGAATCTGTCATCTGTCAAAGCAACGCATCTGAAAGATATAATGCTTTTATGGAATATTGCATAACATGAAAAATAACATGCTCGTTTTAGGCTGTGATAAACCCTTCCAGCCTCGTCAGGTGAAACTATAAAACAGATCTGTATTTCACATCATATACCACACACACAAAACACACACACACACACACATTTTATATATAACCCCAATTCCAATGAAGTTGGGACGTTGTGTAAAACATAAATAAAAACAGAATATGATGATTTGCAAATCCTTTTCAACATATTTTCAATTGAATACACTACAAAGACAAGATATTTACTGTTGAAATGGATAAACTTTATTGTTTTTTGCAAATATTCACTGATTTTGATGGTGCCTGCAACACGTTCCAAAGAAGTTGGGATAGGGGCAACAAAAGACTGGGAAAGTTGAAGAATGCTCAAAAAACACCTGTTTGGAACTTTCCACAGATGAACAGGTTAATTTGAAACAGGTGAGTGTCATGATTGGGTATAAAGGGAGCGTCCCTGAACGGCTCAGTCGTTCACAAGCAAGGATAGGGTGACGTTCGCCACTTTGTGAATGGATAGACTTATTTATCTTATTGTTTTTTGCAAATATTCACTCATTTGGAGTTTGATGCCTGCAACATGTTCCAAAGAAGCTGGGACAGGGGCACGTTTTCCGCTGTGTTACATCACCTTTCCTTTTAACAACACTCAATAAGCGTTTGGGAACTGAGGACACTAATTGTTGAAGCTCTGTAGGTGAAATTCTTTCCCATTCTTGCTTGATGTACAACTTCAGTTGCTCAACAGTCCGAGGTCTCCGTTGTCGTATTTTGCACTTCATAATGTGCCACACATTTTCAGTGGGAGACGGTCTGGACTGCAGGCAAGCCAGTCTAGTACCCGCACTCTTTTACTATGAAGCCACGCTGTTGTAACACGTGCAGAATGCAACTTGGCATTGTCTTGCTGAAATAAGCAGGAATGTCCCTGAAAAAGACGTTGCTTGGATGGCAGCATATGTTGCTCCAAAGCCTGTATGTACCTTTCAGCATTAATGGTACCTTCACAGATGTGTAAGTTACCCATGCTGTGGGCACTAACACACCCCCATACCATCAGAGATGCTGGCTTTTGCACTTTGGACTGATAACAATCCGGACAGTCCTTCTCCTCTTTGGCCCGGAGGACACGACGTCCATGATTTCCAAAAACAAGCTTTTCCACTTTGCGTCAGTCCATCTCAGCCAAACTTGGGCCCAGAGAAGCTGGCGGTGTTTCTGGGTGTTGTTGATTTATGGCTTTCACTTTGCATGGCAGAGTTTTAACTTGCACTTGTAGATGGAGCGACGAACTGTGTTCACTGACAGTGGTTTTCTGAAGTGTTCCTGAGCCCATGTGGTAATATCCGTTACAGAATGATGTCGGTTTTTAATGCAGTGCCACCCGAGGGATCGAAGGTCAGGGGCATTCAATGTTGGTTTTCTGCCTTGCCGCTTACTTGCAGAGATTTCTCCAGATTCTCTGAATCTTTTGATGATATTATGGACTGTAGATGATGAAATCCCTAAATTCCTTGCAATTGCATGTTGAGAAACGTTCTTAAACTGTTGGACTATTTGCTCACACAGTTGTCTACAAAGTGGTGAACCTCGCCCCGTCCTTGCTTGTGAACAACTGAGCCTTTCAGGGATGCTCACTCACCTGTTTCCAATGAACCTGTTCACCTGTGGAATGTTCCAAACAGGTGTTTTTTGAGCATTCCTCAACTTTCCCAGTCTTTTGTTGCCCCTGTCCCAACTTCATTGGAACATGTTGCAGGCATCAAATTCAAAATGAGTGAATATTTGTAAAAAATTAAGTTTATCCATTTGAACATTAAATATCTTGTCTTTGTAGTGTATTCAATTGAACATAGGTTGAAAAGGATTTGCAAATCAAATTTATTTGTTTTACACAACGTCCCAACTTCATTGGAATTGGGGTTGTATATAGCATGAATATATCAATAAAACCACATGATTCATGACACCTTATTGCTAAACAGTGCATTTGCTCTTCTTTCCTTATGTGTGTAAATTAAAGTATCAAAAGAACGAATGACGCATGTAAGTATGGATGACATTTATTAACTGATATGCAATTATGCAATTAAGAAACACTTAAATAAATAAATAGGCAAATTATTTTCCTCTTTATTTGAGTGAAGAACTAAACACCAAATAAATATTACATTTTCTGTTTGTTAGGACTGTTATTAACATTTATTTTAAGTGTATTATAAGTGAAAGGTGATTTGCAGTATTATATTTGAATAAACATGTTATGCTTTTTTTTCTCAAAAAAAAATTGGAATTTCATTGCAATGAATTAGCTGTAACAGTGGAAAAGTGATCGATTAGTTAGAATATTGGGTCATTGTCAGATTTCCAAGTGTCTGGCCGCAGCCTCCCCCATTTTCCATACAGGCAGGGAATCTTGTGATTGGCCCTCATCACCGCCACACTGATGCAGGAATCTGGCTTCCGTATGATCTCGCACCATTCTGGATAATCTACTGGTTGTGGATTGCTGTTGGGATTGCAGTTAATATATGATCAGACAACAGAAATCAGGTAACATATTACAGTTTTAATTGCTAATGTATATTTTTGTCACTGAATCTGTTTTTCAGAGCAAACCACATTGTGCAGAATGGTGCACATTTTATTGCTTAACCACAACATTGATTTGTCAACTCCATCTTATACAAATCGGAATGTGCAGTTGTGTCCCAAAGAACCTTTCACCCACTTGCTTGTGAAAATTCTCCAGTAAGCAGAACACATCTTTAGAACAAAACTGAGAGAACTAGTAGCACTTCTAAAATATGCACATGTTACATAAATTGGGAATGGGTACAAATACAAAAAATGATAATTTGATTGATATTGTAAAGTAATGCAGTAATTTCTTTGAAATTTGGGATAAATATAATCATCTCGGTTCATAATATGCCCATTATATATGCTATTATTTTTCTACCTTATTTTACCCTCAGTCAATGGTTTATTGATACCGCACTTTGGCTTTGTGTTTTAAACATATCAGAGCATTTTGGAAGAATGCACAAAAAGAAGCATGGAATCACTTACTGATCACAGCAGCCTACTCCAAAGGGTTCCATACACACACAGTGGTAGCAGTCTTTAGTGACCCAGCTGTCACCAATTCCATACACCTGACCCTGATACTCACAAATACCTGTGTAGCAAATCATGCAGTTATTACCAGATGTTACATACATTCACTAAGAACTAAATATTCAAATCCGTACAGTCCTCACATATATGAGACTGAATACGCATTCCAGCTTGACTTTGAAGCTCCAAACCACTGCAGTTATGAAAATGCAAACCAATGCAGTTAGAGTTACAGTTAGAGCTCATGCAGTCATCAGTATTTGTTAATGTTTAACTCCTTGGGAAAACATTTTTACCTGTATTGTGTAAAGGTACATATTATAGATTATAGATTTTGAGACAGTAACTAATCAGAAGGCTGCTAACGTATCTGCCCATGTGTAGCGTATGATTGATTACTACAGACAACAATATTGTACTTTGTAAAAGAATAGAAAGCATGTGGGCTCAAAACACACTTATAATGGAAGATGAAGGGATGTTTTTTCTCTTCTAAGTAAAGGGAAATGTGGAAATTATTTTCTGTGTTAGAAATAGAGCTATATATAGATCAGGTTGAAAATCACAGCAGTATTTCTTTAACATACTAGACGTTGGAATCATGCTAACTGATATTACCGTGTTTCCTATTATTCAACACAGTAGTTTACCCCAGTTTAGACAGACTCAGAAGCACAGGCACATTAAGCACATTCACAAACACACACATGCGGTCAGTTACGGCAAAACGTGACCTGTTTCATTTACCCCATCTTTTTCCTCATTTACACACAGACATACCTTTAGTATTGAAGGTACATTCTCCACTGCTGTAGACTGCTAAAGAGGGAGCGACTGCACTCAGCAGAAAGACCACCAGCAGCAGTGCATTCTGGGCCATAAAGTGGGCAGCACCCATCTGAAAAACAGTCCTGCCCTTTTCATTTGATTGTTTCAACCATTGACTCACTCATTAAATTTAATTCTTCTTACTTCTGTTACTTGCTTATGTTTGTTACGTATCAGATTCAAAACAGATCTTGTTAAAATTTCTGAGAAATGATAGAGCCAGCTGACATTTGGAGTGAGAGATTCAACTGGTGAAGTTCTTAAAGTGAAAACTAACCTTAAATTATTTTGCTTCTCTTTCCGAGTGTCCTCCTCTACAGTGTTCTTTCCAGGGTTTCTTCTCTGTTCTCCTTCTCCGTCTCAGTTCTTTCTCTGCGCTCCAGGAGCATCTGGCTGAGTTGTGGCTCAGTGATTTCCAGTATTTATACATTTGTCAGTGACCCTCCTTCTTTACGCACAGACACACAAAAGGCTCGTTCCTCAGGCACACACACAAAAGATTTCTCCTTACCATCTCATTGTATTCTTCAATCACACCATCACACAGTGTTTACACACATCAGTTTTGTTCCATCTGTCTTGTTTATGATTGTGTGTGTGTGTGTGTGCGTGTGTGTGTGTGTGTGTGTGTGTGTGTGTGTGTGTGTGTGTGTGTGTGTGTGTGTGTGTGCGCGCATGCATGCTTGTTCTATAGAAAGCATTAGACTGCTGGGTACAGCTTTAAAGGGTAAGTGTGTGGTGAACATACAGCTGTTTAATCTGTGTGAGAGGAATGATAATAGAATCAGTATTAGCAGAGTACTAAACAGTTTTCTGGCCATTTAGAAGGAATATTTGCATGCACAAATGTCAAATATAATAGACTGAAATAACATTTTTACATGTTTTAGAGCACAATTTCTGTTTATTTTCTGAATTGAACATATTGAGGAAAAAAATGAAATAAAACCTGAAATATAAAATGTAATAATGTTTGCAAGGCCACACTTATGTTTGTTTTTTCCCCAATATGTCATATTCAGAAAACAAACAATTGTGGATTAAATGTGCAGAAATGTGTTCTCTGTAGAGGATTTAATTTTTTATTTGTTTGATTAGCAGAATGATGTGTCTCTGTGTCCCGCGACCCTGAGGGAGAAGTGGCTTAGAAAATGTCTCTCAGTGTTTCTCCTGAAATCAAGCCCTGTGTGTATGTGTGTCTGTGTGACCCGAAAGACCACCAAAAAAAGATAAGCAGCTTTCATCTTTGAGAGAGAGGATAAAATCAAGCTCAACTCTTACTTCAGATCTGAAAAAAATCCACAGGTGTTTCTGTCCGTCCTTCTATTGTGAGAAGACACAGAATTGAATCTGTAATAAAGGCAAATGGAGGACACATTAAATATTATATTTCCCGTTGAATATGTGTTATCTGCTTTTCTTCTGACACTGAATAATGAAAAACTAATAAATGGTGTTCTCAAATGTTTGCACAGTACTATATATTAAATTTTATATACTGTACATACACACTGTTATTGTTAGTCTTTACCAACTTGGTTTTTAATCAACTGTTTATCTTATAAAAATAACACCATTAAGTATCAGTTGGATGGGTAGTTTCTGATTGTGGGATATTTTTTATTATTATTTTATTTTTTTAAGACATTAAAATTATCTAGGAATATTCATGTTTATTCAAGGCAAAATTACCCTCCTTTATTGTGTTATTTCCATATAATCATGTGTGTGGTGTACACAACATAAACAGTATGTTATTGGGTAACTGGTGAGAATGTGAAGTTCTTAAAATTTGCATGATTACATTTAGCCATGTTATTTTAATGTATAGTCCTCCCATTAAGTAGGAACCAATTAAGCAGCATCAGAAAGAGAGAGAGAGAACAAATGTGCGTACATGTGAATAATGAATGCTTACAATGTATTTACTGCCCTTATCTGACTGTCTACAGATTGTTTACAAGTCCATTTTCTCTGCTAGCCCCCCTCCCATGCATGTGTGTATTTGTGTTGTGCACTGTGCTCCAAAGTAGTTTATTTCCTTTGTTGAGCAGACGTGCATGAAATTCAAAGCCAATAAAAAACAATAGCTACAAGAGAAAGAAAAAAAACAGTAACAGCTACAGCTCACAGCTTTAGTTTAGAAGAGAAAAGCAAATCAAATGTAAAGGTTGCTTAGTTTTCAGTCACTCTGATCTTTAAACCAGACCAGACATGGACTTGCCCTGAACCATAAAATTTAGCCTGTGACAGTCATTTTGTGCCCATTTGATAACATAATCTTTCCAACACATTGCGTTAATTGCCTCTATTGAGATTTCTCACTATATGATGTAAAAATGGCGGGAAGAACATAAAATATTGTGAGAAGAAAACATGATATTGCATTAATGCACTCATGCCTTCATCTTTGCCTAAATTCACTTATGAAAGCATGAATGCATTAATGCCAATGATCTGTATTAGAGTGACAGTAAAAATAGCCTGCTGTCATGAGCAAATATGTTATTGTAAGTGCATGGGTAATATAGCTTTGGGTCATAAGCTGTGGTTGGAGTTTTCTAACTGCCTGAGTCATCGACTAAAGACCTAGCCTTCCACACACACTCAGAAATTTAAAAAAGAAAGGAACATCAGATAAATAGAGTGAGCTGTTAAAAATAGCCTGCTTATGAGATGAGCCACACATGTTTTTTTTAAAGCATTCTGCTGTTACATCGAGATGCATATACCCACTCATTGTAATATATACTGAAAAAGACTGTTTTAAAGGAAAACCACAGATTTTTAATGTAAACAAGAACAACAAATCAAATGTTGAAACTGAGAAATTTAGTTTTATTAAAAATATATGCCCATTTTGAATTTGATGGCAGCAACACGTTCAAAAAAGTTGGGACAGGGGCATGTTTACCACTGTGACACATCACCTCAACTCTGTCAGTATTTAGGAACTGAGGAAACCAATTGCTGTAGTTTTGAATATTAAAAAATATTTTCCCATTCCTGCTAGGATATAGGACTTCAGGTCTTTAACAGTCCATGCTCTACTTTGTCGTAATTTTTTGGGTCATAATGCGGCATATTTTTTCAATTGTGACAGGTCTGGACTGCAGGCAGGCCAGTTAGTTTAACACCTGAATTATTACATTTTTTGGTCACACAGAGTGATGAGCCCCTCCCCATCATTACTTCTAAAAGAATCAGCCCAAACCCTTCTGAGGTTTTAGATGCAATTATTACTATTAAAGTGACCTATAATGTCTCTGTACTGCTAAGCATTGGACATAGTCTAACATATAACATGTCAAAAGATATAAGGGCTTATGTACTGCAGTGTGCATGTAGTTGAAAAGTTGTGATTTTGTGTTATGCTTAACCACAGTCTTGCTTCTGTTGCGCAAAGCATTTTAAAAAATGTTAGTCATCTGAGTATGCCAACAATTGTAGCAGCACAACTAAAGAAGGCAGAATTTTCAAACTTACTAAGGTTTTCATTTTTCATGAACTGGTATACAGGGATGGGGGAGTGACGAAGTAGCACGCTACTTTTTGTAGCTAGCTACAAATATTAGTAGCTGTAGCTGCTACAGTTGTATGAAATGTAGCTGTAGCGGCTACAAATTTTTGTGTAGCTAAAGTGAACATTTTCACTACAATTTTGCTACAGGCTTCAGTCAGTCAGAGCAAAAACTGAACGACCTGGACCTCAAAGGCTGGTGGCATTTGTGCGATCCTGACTGAGCTGTGGACAGCTCGAGCAGAGGGCATGCGCACACCCCACGCACTGATCACCCCTCACTAGTAGGCTTAACTCCAGGGTCGTAACCACAATGTTAAGAAGAGCTGTTTTGTCCTTTCAGCAATAATCAAACCACCTTGGAAGCCACATTTTATGTCACATTTTATTATGCAAATATGTAGAGCAGCTGTTCATAAAGTGCATCAAGTAATGGATGTAAACAGTAAACAATATTGTTCTGTGCAAGTAACAGATGTAAACAGTGTTGTTCTAACAGCAGCAGTACAGTGTATGTAAGGTGCAGTTATTGAGTGCAAGGTTAAACCTATTCAGAATGGGAGTGGGGAAGAGGTAGTAAGTGAGGTATTCACTAGCCTGATGGCCTATTAATAGAAAATTTGGTCAGTCTTGTAGTCCTGGACTTCACACTCCTGTAATGTCTAACTGAAGTTAGGAGTGTGAAGAGTCTGCTGGGGGTATGTACTGTCCCTGATGATGTTGTGGGCCCTCCTGATGACCCTGGCGTGATAAATGTCCTGTAGTGAGGGGAAGGCTGCTCCTGAGATGGACTGTGCAGTTTTGATCACATGCTGCAGAGCCTTCCTGTCTTGAGCAGTGCAGTTTCCATACCAGACCGTGATGGAGCTGGTAAGAACACTCTCGAGCGTACTCCTGTAGAAGGTGCTAAGAATTTTGGCTGGCATGCCAAATTTCCTCAGTCTTCTCAGAAAGTACAGTCGCTGCTGGGACTTCCTGATGACAAGGTGTGTGTTGTGAGACCAGGTGAGGTCCTCACTGATGTGGATGCCAAGGAATTTGAAGGTTTTCACCCTCTCCACCTCAGTCTCACCAATGTACAGGGGTGTATGCAGCTCCTGCTTCCTCCTTGGATCAACAATCATTTCCTTGGTCTTGTCTGTCTTTAAGGAAAGATTGTTGTTATGACACTAGGCCATCAGCTCAGCCACCTCCTTCCTGTACGCTGTCTCGTCCCCACCAGTGATCAGTCCAAAGACTGTAGTATCATCAGCAAACTTGATGATGCTGGCGTTGTTCTGGGAGGCTACACAGTCATAAGTGAAGAGAGTGTACAGAAGGGGGCTCAGCACACAGCCCTGGGGAACCCCTGTGCTCACTGTTCTTGTGCTGGATGTGCAGCTGCAGACTCTGATTGACTGGGGTCATCTGTTAGAAAGTTCAGCACCCAGTTACAGAGGGCGGGTGTCAGTCCGAGGGTGAGGAGCTTTTCTGAGAGTTTATATGGGATGACCGTGTTAAATGCTGAGTTGCAGTCAATGAAGACCATTCTAACATACATGTCCTTGCCCTCCAGGTGTGTGAGAGCTGCGTCGTCTGTGGACCTATTCTGATGGTATGCAAACTGAAGAGGGTCTATAGTGTTTGGAATGGTCTCCTGGATGTGAGACATGACTATTCTCTCGAAGCACTTCATCATGATTGGGGTGAGTGCAACAGAGCGTTAGTCATTTAGGCAGTAGGTGCTGATATACAGGCTAAGAACATAAACACAAACTCAAACTTACTTTGCTCTGCTTTAACCTTTAACTCAGCTGTGTGATCAACAGCTGTACGTCAGTCTTCACCGTTAAAGGTTGTTGAATTAGCGGTTATGCGTTCCAACATTATTTAGGCTTGATTCTCACCCCAAACAGAGCCACAGTCACTGATGAGGATTTTGAGGCTAAAGTGTTACTGAAGTGTAATAAAGACTATGAATGTGCATGTCTGTACATACATTGATCAGATGTAACATTATGAGCACCTCCTTGTTTCTATGCTCATTTTAAAACACTGTGTCCACTCTATTACATGCACCTGCATTGTTGGTTCACCCTGATGTAAAAAGAGAGATGACATCTCTTGCTGTACAGTATGAACTAATCAGTGCAGTGATCACAGGACACTGTCGGCTGGGTATTTTTGGTTGGTGGACTAATCTCAGTCCAGCAGTGACACTGAGGTGTTTAAAAACTCCAGCAGCACTGCTGTGTCTGATCCACTCAGACCAGTGCAACACCCACTAACACACTGCCACCACATCAGTGTTATTTCGGTGCTGAGAATGATCTACTAATAGAACCTGCTCTGAGGGTCCCTGGGGGTCCTGACCACTGAAGAACAGGGTAAAAGGTGGCTAACAAAGTATGCAGAGAAACAGATGGACTACAGTCTGTAATTGTAGAACTACAAAGTGCACCTGTATATTAAGTGGGGCTAATAAAATGGACAATGAGTGTAGAAACAAGGAGGTGGTCAGAATGTTATGCCTGCTCAGTGTATCTTGCTGAAATGTTTATTTCAACAGTAGACACCAATTTGCACAAAATTCTCTGGTTTGTTTTCCTTCACATTTAGTCTTAATTTTTGTTGGATATCACACATTTGGGTGTGTAAGTTTGATTGTTGGCTACACTTTTTTGGTGATCTTTTTGTATATTTGCATCTTTTCAATTGTACATTTCAATTGTGTGTTTCTTTCTGGCGCATGATTAAATGCAGTATCTTGTTCACACTATCAGTTGGGCCTGTTTGGTGTGTCATGTGGAGATTCATTCTGACAATTGTGCTTTGAAAGTAGCTAAAAATTAGCCAGTACTCTGTCTGGAAAAGTAGCTAAATTGCAGCTAGCTACAAATTTTGAGAAAGTAGCTACAAAGTAGCTAACTACTAATTTTTCAGTAGCTATCCCAACCCTGCTAGTATAAAAGGCTTACTCACCCCCAAAAAATGTTTGTTTTGTTCTCATACTGTTTTATGTAATGTGCCCATATCATGCAAACCTGCTTGCTCTTTTTTTAAATAAAAGACAATGCATTATATAAACATTGCTCAAGTTTCCATTCAGTTTCTATATGGAAACTAAGCTGCAAAAAATGTCCATTCTGAATTTACTGTACTCATTTACATATATCTGTCTATAGAAATTTAGTCCTGTCCATCCATGCTCTTAGTCTTTCAGCCTGGACTGCTTTTTGAATTAGGCACAGTAAATACATAGCAGCCAATAAGAATAGGGGTCATTTAAATATATCAGTCTTAAAGGCTCAGTAACAAAAACAGCCTGTTTAATTCTAAGAGAGGTTGGAAATGGTCTTATAAAAATGAATTGTGATTGTTTTTTGTCACATGAAACCAAAAGATATTTTGCATGGGTCCTTTAATCATTTTTGTTTGTTCAGGACATAAGAACTTGTTCAACAAAGTTCTTTTTACAAAGATCATTCACCACATCAAACAATATTTCTAAAAAATTGTGTATTATTAATGACGTTCTGGATAATTAAAGAATTACTAGATAATTAATGATCTAGTTCTTAATTATCATGGAAAACTTTCAGTACTATTTACTACTTTTAACACTCTTCCCAAAGTAGTCACAGAATGAACACAAGGAGCAAGATGGGCACTTCCTTTTTGAATCTGTGTGTGTGTGTGTGTGTGTGTGTGTGTGTGTGTGTGTGTGTGTGTGTGTGTGTGTGTGAGAGAGAGAGAGAGAGAGAGAGAGAGAGAGAGAGAGAGAGAGAGAGAGACAGAGAGAGAGAGATTGTGGGTGGGGACTTAATCATTCTGTATACAGCACAAGGTCAGTGCAAACACGAAAAGGAACATAACCTGCTTTGTGAGCACTACTTAAACACTTTCTGTCTAACTTGAAAAGAATGTATTCTACATGGTGTGTAAATGTATATTCAATATCACTACATTGGAATCACTACATTAATAGTAATAATTGTGTGTTATTCTATATGCAGCAGTAACTTACACAGTGTAGATTTAAATCTTAGACACCCTTAAACCTTAAACCTAGACATTATTCAATTTTGAGTTATATACTGTACAATATGTACTGTAATTGTCTGTTTACAATAATATTTTGTTTTAACTTGCCATAAATTAATGATGTACAACTTCCTTAGCTATTTCTGAATCAGCTCTGTTCAGCATTTTATGATATAATCACAATATTTTTAAATAAAAAAGCACTACATGTATAAGATAATGGATGTACATAAACATACATGTAGTCTTAATGGACATCATGCTTTTGGCTTTCCATAGTTGTTTTATTCTTTTTTCAGGCTGGTTGGTAGACCCTTGTTATTCTAGCTAGCACATTGAATATGGAAGGATATATCATTACTGAGAGCTGTGAAGGTGCTCAGACCAGTAACACACTAAAATAGTAGGAAAAAACAGGAGGTCATAAAGTGGCAGTGTAGTAGGATCTTGAGAAACTATAGTTGATCTGCTTAACGAAAAGATTTGAAACTAACTTGTTTGAGTAAAATGTAGTGACGAGTGTCTGTCCTTAACAATATTGTGTTCTATTCTGGACACTAAAATTTCTCTCTTTCTTTTTTGTTTAAAGTGACCTAACCTCTTAATCATTTGAAAGAAATTACACAGGACTAGTATACTGATTTCACTTTATACATTTATCTGAAAGCAAATTGGGTTTACATAATGAAAAAAATAATTGCAAACTTATAAGTAGTAAGAATAGAGATAAAACCCATTGACTGATTGACAAGAGTACATACATGTACAATTGACACAAAAAGCAAAGGACATTTATTAAACAGCACTATTCTTATATAATTCTGCTCAATATCCTTTTTCTCCACTAATAACAGTCATGGTGGTCTGGTACCTTTCCATTCCACCTACTTAAACCCTTAAAAAAGTAAATAAAAAGAAAAATATGTGGGGTGGAATCTCTTAAATGTGAAGATGAGTAGAAATGTGCCAGGCTCTATAGGAATATGTCTGATATTTAGTTGATGTGATATGAGGAAAACAACCGAATATCAAACATATCATACAGTGCCTGGCCTGCTGATGGCAAGTGTAGTACCTGTAAGAAAAGACTGGACATTAAATGACTGTCATGGGGCAAGGAAGGCATAAGGTCAAAAAAGCAACAGGAGGAGGTGGAATAGCAGGTAATAGAACTGTACCAAGAAAGAGAATAACAGTGGAGCAGCTGCAGACCGGCCTTTTCAAATAGAGCCAACAAAATATTCTGAAAAACAATAGACCGCTGAGCAAACATCCCACACGCATACAATGTAGAATGTGAAACAATGATAAAGCACAATGGAGAAAACAAGCCAAACCACAGACTTACCATGTGGACATGAAGCCTTGTGTAGCACAGAAGCAACCACATGTCTCAATGTGCATTAGAGATGGTAAAAATTAATAGAAAAGTACTCAAAGTCCATTAAATGTATAATGTGATATAAATGCATGCATCCGAATATCATGGTCAGTGTGTGCGATACATTCTCCTGTGTGAATGTGTGAAAAGGATCAGTGGAAGGGGCATATATATACACCCTGGCAGACGTTTTGTACCCCATGCACTGAGGGGTTGATTAGAAGCATATTGATCATTGTGCCTGCGGCTCTTCCTCCCGCATTAGTCTGATCAATAGCTGTGATTTCACACTCAAACACACATAGCGGGCGACAACAGGGTCACCATGCCGGGTCCAGAATCTTTTTATCAATATCATAATCATCAGATCCATTCCACACATCTGCCCTAATACAGGGCTCAGTCCATTACTACGCGCAGAACTGCTGATGACAGATTCTTGTAAATGATCACTATTAATGCGTAAGGCTTAAGGTTCATACCTGCACCATACATGCATTGTTATTGTAATGTCTGTGGTGCGCATTTATTAACTCATTTTATTACAGGGATATCACTAGAGATTTATGGATAGGGGGCTAAGCCTTTACTAAGGGAGTCTGGCAGCATGCTCCCCCAGGAGCATGTTTTTAATGGCCTCAAAATGTCAGTTCATCATGAACATTTAGATTAGCAGTAAGTAGAAAATTGATCAAAAATGCTTATTTCATCAAGGCACACAGAACATCTGCAGTATGCACTATGAACTTAAATACTAAATCTTTCAACCTACAAGTACACTCATAGATCAAACAAAGGTATTAAAGTCAAGCATTGTTATTTATGTTTTCTTTGATAAGCTGCAGGTCCTAAGTATGTTAATCATATACACAGATTACGGATTGGTACAGTATCAGTCTGTGCAACCAAATATGCACTTATATGCTGAATAGGTTTGGTGATATGGTCATAGTGATTTATAACAGCACAAAAATGATAGTTACTCAATTATTTTTTATTCAGTCTCACAAGTGAAGATATACAACCCCAATTCCAATGAAGTTGGGACGTTGTGTAAAACATAAATAAAGTCAGAATACGATGATTTGCAAATCAACCTATATTCAATTGAATACACTACAAAGACAAGACATTTAATGTTCAAATGGATAAACTTTATTGTTTTTTGCAAATATTCACTCATTTTGAATTTGATGCCTGCAACACCTTCCAAAAGAATTTGGGTTAGGGGCACGTTTACCACTGTGTTACATCACATTTCCTTTTAACAACACTCAATAAGCGTTTGGGAACTGAGGACACTAATTGTTGAAGCTCTGTAGGTGGAATTCTTTCCATGTTTACACAACGTCCCAACTTCATTGGAATTGGGGTTGTATTAAGGGAATGATTTTTCTACAAATGGACCACTACAGAGCAGGTACTATTTGGGTGGTGGATCATTCTTCGCAGTGACACTGACGTGGTGGTATGTTAGTGTGTGTTTCACTGGTCTGAGTGGATCAGACACAGCACTGCTGCTGGAGTTTTTTAAACACCTCAGTATCACTGCAGGACTGAGAATAGTTCACCCACCAAAAATATCCAGCCAACAGCATCCTGTGGGCAGCATCCTGTGACCTAGAAGGACTAGAGGATGACCAACACAATTGTGCAGCAACGAATTAGGTATCGTCTCTCACTTTACATTTACAATGTTGACCAACAATGTGTATCTAGTGAGGGTAGGCAGTGTTTAAAAACTCCAGCAGCACTGCCACCTGTACCAGCGCCACACACACTACCAAACCACTACCACATCAGTGTCACTGCAGTGCTGAGAATAATCCATGTGGGGGTCCTGACCACTGAAGAACAGACTAAAAGGGTTAAGTATGCAGAGAAACAGATGAACTATAGTCTGTAATTGTAGATCTACAAAGTACATCTATTTGGAAAATGAATAAAAATTGTCAGTGTAGAAAAAGGAAGTTGGTTTTAATGTTATGGCTTATTGGTAGCTAACACCAGTGTGATTGTTTCACACCAGTGTTAAAAAGTTTTGAATAAGGCCTAATCTTTATTTCAGTGAGCTTTTAGCTAAAATCCTGTCATTGCAAATTGACATTGCAGAATGAGCAGCACCAGATACCCTCTTCCAGGTCTGATATTATTGGCTCACAACTTACAAGGTCTGATATGATTGGTGTTACACTTTTGCCCAAGTCTAAACAGCAGTGGATTGTCTTTTGTTTTATGTTGGAAAATCCTTACCCCAGTTTATGCCTGTCTGTCACAGTACATTGTAACCACACACACACACACACACACACACACACACATTTTCTAAGCCGCTTATTCTTCTGGGTCATGGGTGATTTTAATTAGGGAAGTTCAAATCATCAAATCATATGGAAGAAATATCAATTACAAATTCTTTTGGTTTCTTCTTTTATAAAATCATGATAACTGTCTGTCATACTCACACAAATTAGGATTTTTATCTATGTAGGGGAATTAAAACGGATTGTATGACATGAAAACGACTGTATATATGCTGTTGTGTTGCACAAAACAGCGCTAACCTCAGGAAACAAAAGGAAATCTTTTACAAATAGAAGCTGTATTTTTGTCAAAAAAGATCACGTTTCATACTGTATCTTCTATTTTGGTTACTATTCTGTTTAAACACTCTCAAAGTCACATAAATCAAATGATAAAGCAAACCAATTTATTGAAGACTGTATCTGGTCATCAATGACTTTCAGTGAAAGATACAGGTGTTAGGTAGAAGTCTGCATCTACCCTCCCTCCATCCATGCTTCTGTCCATCTGTTTTGTCCACTATGTAGAGCCCTGCCGGACACAGTGACCTTCTGAGTGAGCTGGGGCGGAAGACAGAGAGCCACTAATTGTATCCCCTAATTGTGCGCCTGGGGGCAGCAGTGTCATTGGTAGAGTGGGACAGGGGACAGAGGAGGGAGAGGGAGGGGAATAGCAAACACATGGACACACCATGCTGATTTCACATGCAAGCAACAGAAGGATTTAGTAACTTTAATTTGAACTTGAAGTGAATAACTATTCAGTAGAGATAAAGGAATGCATTTAGGTCTTCACAGTTTAGATAGTATTCAGTAAAAATATACTTGGTTCTGCCCTTACTCCAGATCCACATCTTTGATGTCCAAATCTTGCTTTTTTAGTTTACTGCTGGAGCTACAAGACTAACATTGCCTATAAACACCAGACGTAAGCATTTGCCCATTTTTCCCGCCAAGACATCTCTCCTCCTTTTCAAACCATATTCAGGTCTTTATTAAGGTTGCACTAAGATACATTTTCACTTGTTGCAAGCTATAAACAAAACGTCAAAAACATTTATTCTGTCATATTTGACAGTAAGTCATTTAGTGCCCCAAACCACATTGACAGGTCTAAACAACTGTAATGAAGATGCAGTTTGGATGGATTCAGAGATGGTTTTATATTTATATAAAAACATGTTTAATATATTTATTTATTTAAAAAATACATTATATAGGGGGGGGGTTAAGAACTTCATTCACAGCTGAGAAATACAGTAATACTAGAAAACTGCTTGTTACAATCCATTGTTTGAGAACTATAAGAACTTGATTGAAATGTTTTATCTGTGATATTATATCTGGAAGTTAATACAGTTATTCCTCAAAATATCCCAACAATAAAATTAAATTGGAAAATTAAACAGAAACCTATTTTAACGTGTAATATGTAATATAAAGAACACCACAGATTATTGTACCCAAAGATTTCATTTTAGCCTCAGCAAATTTTCAACCACTGTTTACTCCCCATTTTATCATATTAATGTTGTGAAATTACACTTTTCACATATATACAATATAGATATAAAACATGCAGCGCCATGTACACAAAAACCTTCAAGCATTTAATACAGTGGCATAATTTATTAACATTTCAAATTGCAGATCATCAAAGACACATAGAAGAGTTTACACCGTTAACAACAAACTGTTGGTCTTTTATAACTCTGTTTTTCACTAAGGCCTCTGACTGGCTTGTAGCAGTACGGTCACGACTGCACTACTGCACTGAGTTAATGAGTTGAGGATGATGAGGGGTGACAGTGAGAGGGTCAGAGTGCTTCGAATGGTCGATACAAACTATCATATAAGCATGAGCATGTACCACAGAGCAACGGAGCCTGAGGGAGGGTCACCACACACACACACACACACACACACACACACACACACACACACACACACACACACACACAGTTAAGGTAACTATGGGAGAACATGAGTAAGACACAAAGACAATCCCCCACACAAATTAAACACATAACTAAATGTGCACTCATGCATGTACACACTGTTACACAATACATAACCACTACAGGAGTGGTCATTTAACTGCCATTCACATTAACACTCACTGATCATAACCAGTAAAAATATGACTAATTAGAGAGCGAGAGCGAGAGAGAGAGAGAAACAAAAGAATGTGGAATGTTTGTTCCCTCTCTCTGCTCTCATTTATTCTTTTTGTCTCTCCTAAATGAAGCAAGAATGCATTAGCAGGTCAAACAAACAATAAAAAAGAGAAAGAGATGAGACAATTTGGCCATGCAAGCTATTTAAATTATTTTTCTTTTTAGATTGCTGCTTGACTTTTTAATTAAAACAAAACTGTACCTGTAAAAAATGTTTGGGGTTTTTTTTGCACATCAATTGCAATACATTTTGCATACATCATCCTGGACAAGCTAAAATAAAAATAAGATGCTCCTTTATTAGTCCCACGCAGGGGAATTCACAGTGCTGGAATGTTTGCATACACAAAATATACCCGTATTTCAGAAAATGATCGATTGCAGGGCATAGCTGGTGAGGCATGTTTTCCAGATGGTGCTAGTTCGGAAAGCAAAAAGGTTCCATGAGCCTCAAACTGTCACGCCAGTGCAGCCTAGGTTACAACTCCCACCAGGAAGGGTTTGGGCCAAAGTTCTTTGTATTCTGCAAATCTTATTAAAGCCAAAGCAGAATCACCCAACAATTGATGTGCCATGTCTGTGTGAGACTCTAGATTCCTCGTCCCAGAGTACATTTTTCCCTCTATTCTAGAATCTTCTCCCCAATCACACTGTCATTTGGTTTATAATGTTTCACCAGATATTCTGAAACAACCAACTGCCAACATTACAATGTTTGTGGTTGGTGGGTTAATGTACTGAGGCCTGCTAAAACATTTGCTAAAATGTATGCCTTATGCCATTGCTAAAATGTAAGCGTTTTTCCAGTGAGCAGTGTGGTATAGCTCAGTATGGTCACTAATCCAAATATTGAACTACTGTTACTGTAGCCAAGTACCTGTTTCTGCTTTATATTTCTCAACAGAATTGTGAAGGTAGATAGGGTAATGCTACAGTTAACAATGAACACAAATATTAGCAGCAACATCAACCTTCTGCATTTAGTTTTTTGCATGGAGACAGAGCAATTCTATACACACACTACTGTGCAACAGTTTTTGGCACTTAAAAATAATTTTATTTAAAAAGCTGTTTATCTGGCCAGTAGAAAAACACTAATATTACGATAAATACAAACAACATTAATACAACAAGTAGTGTGTTTATGTATGTTAATGTTTTTGTTTAACCATTACCAAACCTCTCATCATGGCAGCCCAGTATTATTATTATTACTTCATCAAACACCTGGGTTGGCGAATCAATACTTCATTAGCTTAAATTAAGTGATCTGGTGGAATATCACAAATCCAAGCGATGGCTGGAGGTGATGAGGATAAATCTGAAACCAAACTGTGTTCTTCAAACTAGCTCCCAAGATATCAAATCTTTTTAGAAAAACAAATGTACATAATTTTACAAAAACACACTTAATGTCCAGATTAAATAGTTTGAAATAATGTGCTTAAGTGCCTAAAACATTTGCACAGTACATTCAGTTAATTTATTGATTAATTTATATTTGTCTGACTTGAGTGATGAGACTCCATTTGACCAAACAATGGTCTGCACTACTTCTAGCTCCACCCATATGTTCTGACTGTGTGTAATTGTGCTTAATCCCTCAGCAAAGGCACTCAGCTCTGGAACAGTTCACTTGGCAGTTGAAATGATGACAATAGGCATGATCACAGGTTTGTTATCATTACCACATCATACCACCCTGCTTCTTGGAAAAAACACTTTAGTTTGTCGAATGACAAATGACATTAAATAATAAACCAACTTCCGAAATTCAAAACAGATTCAGTTAGACCATCCACAGCGTATTCCTCAGATTTGTAAAATCAGCCAATCTATGACATCTAGTAACAGACAGGAAAACACTAGCCAATTAGATTGTAGCATGCATGATGAAAGGCATACAGAACGTCACAGATAACTGAACAATCTGTAATACACAGATTACCTGTTGGCAGCGATATTTCACACAAACTATTGTGTACACTGTTCAACAGTGCAGCATGGTCAATAACTACAACAATTAATCTAACAGTTAAGTTAGATGCTACCTAACTGCCAATGAAAAACAACAGTTTTAGCTTGCATATCAGAAAACAGTATCCTCTGTTTTAGTATCAACAGAAAGAAAAGATAAAAGACCCATGATTCATCACAAACTTGTCAAAACATTGTTTTGAGGCTTAAAGTAAAAGACCAGGAAAAAGAAACACACCTACAGGAGAGTATATAAATGTGTATGTGTGTGCATGTGTTGCAATGTAAACTGTAAATCCTTTTTTTTACCGTTGAACTGATTAGTGTATTAACTCGTCTGCTTTTATAGCTTTAGCTTCATTAATGTGCCTTAGGAGCTCCAGCCTTCCACTTTCTGTTTAAGGGTTATTTAGGTGGCTCTTCTTTTTTGTCTTCCTTAGGCGGCTCTTCTTTTTTGTCGTCCTTAGGCGGCTCTTCTTTCTTGTCTTCCTTAGCAACAGGCTCTTTTGGAAGAGCCTCCAAGCCACACAGTTTCCTGTCAGTGAAGAAGAATGTTCACAAGCTTAAAGACTGTTTCAACCGATTCTAATTTTCCTTGTTATTTCAATTAAACAGCACATCCTCATGCATATTCAAAAACGCACCAGGTGAATTTCACTTAGTTTTAAAAAAAGAGGCAAAATAACAAAAGAGGACACGCCACTCTCAAAAAGCCTCAAAACCAGCTAACAGAAAATGCTAATAATGCCACCTTGTAGAGTATTTTCACCCTGCTTAACATGAATGAGTTACAAGCCAGGACCACAGAGTGCTTCATATCTAAGAAGTGCACATCACTAGTCTGAAACTAACTGCCCTCAGCAACCTCTTTTATTTGGGTCAGGCAACAGGTTTTACATCCAGCATGCAGTAAAGTTAGAAATAATTGTGTCAGATTCACCCTGGCATCTATAATAGCCCACTAACTATCCTGGGGAATAATAGCTCAGTTGGAGATCTGAATCATGTCATTTAAATCTAAGATGTTAACCTTCAAAAAATTTTTTAAATAAGTATTTTTTATGACCAGCAGCACTGAAGCATCTCCGTAACCAAACAATCTTCAAACTGAACCAACAAATTCTTAAACATAAGCCACGCGCTCATATAGAGGTCAATACTAAAACGCCTCCTCCAGCACTTGACTCACCTCCCCTCGTCAGAGTCCTTTTTGATGTAGTCACACACTTTGCTGTGTTGCTCCACTTCCTTTTTAAGGTTGCCTATCTGCTCCTGCAAGTTGGCCTTCTTCTTCTTAAACTCCTCTGTTCATGGATACCAAAGAGGGGCCAAAGAAATGTTAAGAAAAATCCATCAGTCACAGAGATTTCTAAAAATCTTGTTTGTTAGTCAGGTGTACATAATGAAATAAATGTGCTGTAGCTCTGGTTTCTCCAGATATGAACATTTCATCACTAAAATGCATCTCCATTTATCTCATTAAATTAAAAGTAAATAAAGTTTGTCTTCTCTTGCCATGTTACTATTTTGGAGAGGTTTTTTTGGACAGTGAAGTTTTACTGGTATTGCATCTCAACAGCACAAAAATGTTATTATTTTAACAAAATGAATTAAGAAAAACATAACATTAAAATAGCCATTATAATTTTGTATTGTCAGACGTGAAACATTAGACTGTTTTAACCCAGCACAGCCACAAGGAGTCAGTATTAACCTATTTGTACTGCCTTTGATAGGTATGCGTTAAAGACCCAGTGGTCCATTCTCAATATTAACGGTCATTTGTTCACTCAATTTGCAAATATGTACAAAATGTAAGTAAGTAAGTAAAAGAAATATAACTACATAAGTTCGGAGAAGTGACCTCTGCATTCTAAAGGCAAGCACTTTACCATGTCTTGTGCAAGTGCACGTGTATTCATGTTTCCAAACTTGTTTTCTCAAGAGTATTTATGGCCCAAGAGATTTGAGTGTGCATTCTGATCTTGGAGCCGATGTTTCATGGTTCCTTGCCATTAAAGGGAACAACACTCATACAGTGATGCTGAATGTGGGCTTTGACTGACTTACCATCAGCGTTGTTCTTCTCAGTGTCTATGCCCGCAATTTCATCGGTTATATGTTTCTGACAGGAAAATAACAGCACAGAGTTAGATAGAGTAGAATTGGCTGGAAAAAGGCCAGATGCTCAAGTCTAAACAAATGTATCCATGCACAGTTGATACAGACCACACCTCACTGTCTACAACTTTATAAGCCTACAACTGGTACACTGCTCCCTCACACAGATCTAATAAAATGTGTCTTAGTTTCTCTTCTAATGGTTATACAGCTTAAGTGTACATCAGTGTTTTACACTCCTTGCTCTGGAGTACCACTGCCCAGCATAGTTTTCCCTATTTACACTACTATACATCTAGTTCTATTCAGGAAAGGGTTGTTAACTAAAATGTTAAAGACAGTGGCACTCCAGGAGAAGAGTTTCACAAAAAGATTTCTCAATTAGCCCAGAGAAATTCAGCATTCATGTTGATTCTGAGATCATTTAAAGCCAAAGACAAAGTCTGTCTAACTGAAGAAGAGTCCTCACTTTTGGCCTTATTGAGAAACCCTGCTTTTGTGAAACACTTTTCAGGATCCAGTTTGAAAAAAAATGATCACACAAAATCAGCTCCTCTCTTACCAGGTCACCGGTGCAAGTCTCCACTAGACCTCGCTTCGCATCTGAGGCCTCTTGCGCTTCTTTCACTTCAGCAGTGAGGTCGACAATCTGTTTATTGGTCTTGTCCAGCAGGGAGTTCGACTCCACCACATGGGACATGTACTCCCGCAGCACGTCGCTGGTTACCCGGTGCTTGACGTTTTGGAAAGAGGCGTGTTTGACTAATTTGACCTCTTCCTTTCTCTTGTGGTGAACGTAGCCTGCGAGGCCCAGGCTACACACCACCAACACAGTCAACAGGAAAGCCTGGCTCCTCATGTTAACTTCAGTCAGTCAGTCTAAGCAAGGCGCGAGTCTCTATGTAAAGTACTTTCCGTCTGTTGTAGTTACAGCCTCAGTGTCGCGCAGTGCTGCATCCTGTCACTTAACGAGTTTTCACGAAGTAACTATTCAGCATTTTTATCACAGTTCATCCTCAAACTTTCTTTCTCAAAGTGTGTTAATTATTAACGACCGTTAATAACAGCCTCTTCTTCCGCGTTAGGTGTCCTTCCTCCTCTGGTCGCTAACTCCAGCGCCTGAGAGCTCTCTGTGTCGGAGGCGACAAGACCCCACAACCAGGAGGAAAGCGAAAGAGAGTAAGGCGGAGGTGACCGTTACGGTTAAAACTATCCGTACCTGTCGTTGTCTCCACCCTCCACGGGTTTTTCTTTTCCCACCTTTATTCTGGAAAGCCCCACCCCCCTCACACAAACATTGGATTATGCTCTCCTGCAGGCAAGCTAGGATTGGCTGCTGCGTGTGAACTACTAGCCAATCCTAACGCAGGAGGGCGGGCTTGGCGGAATATTGGTGGGAAAAGAAAAACCGAGTTTCACACTCTGTCTTATCCCCAGGAAGGTGACCAGTTATAGGAAATTGCATTATTTGCCATTTTCTCACGCTTTAGACGTGTAATCACGATAAATTAACATGTTTTTGTGCATACGCTGAAAAAAACTAACTTTTGCGGTAGTGTTGACAGGAAAGCAAAGCGGACAAAATTTGCTTCCTTTCCTTTCCATAAGCTCATAAAGCGCCACGCAGCAGGTGAGTGACTTGCATTTCAGGCCAAGAGCCAAACCTTATGTAGGTTTCAACACTGTAGGCGGTGTGAAATGCCTGTAGCACCGCTGTATCAACAGTTGGCTTGATCCTGGTTTTTCCTGCCAAGCTGTTCAACGATTCACATTTTCTTATTCTTATCCGAGCTCATAACCTGCTTTTCATGTTTACTCGTAATGGTGCATGGTGGCTAAAAACTGAAATGAGGGTAGAAGTAGAGAATATGCTGTGACAGGGCGTGTCAGGGAATGAGGCTGGTTTAAGAAACAGTTAAATGCGTTTGGCATTGTTCTCATTTTTACACTTACACGCTCCTCTCGATGTTTGCGTTACACCTTAGGGTCGAGTTTGACAGGTAAGACCGGATTCTCTGTGGAGGGAGGGAGGAGGAGAGGGAGAGGTGTGCAGTTGCTGACACCGAGCTGCTACAGTGAGAGCTCAGTAAATGACGGACAGATCTTGAGACACGGAAGAAAAGGACTCCGCTCAGTTACTTTCCCCTCCCCTCCGGTCATCTCTTCTGTGGACCTCTTGTTCGTCTTCCCCATCTCTCTCTCTCTCGTGCAAGATGAAGGCGATGATGGTGCTGGGATTCTTGTGCGTGTGTGTGCTGATTGCTGTGGGTTACCAGGCCTTTCAGCAAGAGTTCACCATCCGCCGTCTGAGGTCCCAAATAACGTCAACCACTGAACAAGTGAAGGCGAAGGAGGACGAAATAGTGAAAGCCAAGTTGAAGATACAGCAGCTGAATGACGAGCTGACACCACTGAACAAAAAGAGGGATCAGCTGGTGAAGAAGAAGGGGGAACTGCAGAAGGCCAGTGGTGAATCTGAGAAGAGCCTGAGCACCTGTCAGAAAGAAAAGGTACTAAATGGCACATTGTCGATTATACAGTTCTAGCTGATCCCAGTCACAGGCCTCCAGTGTGGGACAGTGGCCTATTATTGGTGTCACTCATGTCTCAGCTTGAGCTTGTGTGGATTTTTGTATTTCTTAGCTTTTAAAGCTAAATGGTCTGAATTATGGGTGGTCAGTATTGAATTATTATTGCAAAGTGAGTATAATTAGACCTGTTTGAATTTAGTGCAGTGACTTTTGTAAAACATTGAATAAAAATAACTAGTTATTATAATTATAACTATATTATTGTATTACTGTATTACTATAGAATTATAGTGTTTATGTTTTGCAGGACAGATTCTGTTTCTTCTATGTTAATTTATTCAATCTCAGAAAAACTGAATATCATGATGTATGTCATGTATCATGAAAATGTCTTGAAGTATCATGATACAATATTTTCTTTCTCAATGGCTCACTCCTTTGCTTAATTCTAAAGCTCAAGAGACAAGGTAAGAAGTAAATGTTAGTTAAGTAGAAGAGAACTACAGAGAGAATTTACTTCTAGAGTTAAAAATAATCTTAAAACTATTTGGTGTAAATGGTTTAGACGTAAACAAAGTCATTCAAAGTTTTTATTGTGAAATGCTGTGATCCAGAAAATGTTATTTGCTTAGTAACCGTGCTTACAATACAATGAGGAACCAGATGTCTGAAGTGTTTAATGACTCTAGAAGCTCTTTTACAGTATAATTAAAATGTATAACATGAAACAATTACAAATAACAATTTACAACAGTTTTCAGATAAGATTTCATCCTTAAACATTCTTTTAAAACCCATTCACGATGATGAGGTTACATGCAGGACATTGTAAGGGAATGGTCCCCAGAGAATTTTTTTTCCAAATTTACCTGTTTTACCACTATAAACATGACGTATAAAAACTCAGACAGGTGTAAGTTTACTGGTAGTGAATAAAACTAGAAAAGTACCTTTCCTGAAGGAAACGCGGAATAGTTGCCCAGTGGATATTATGGAAGTCTATACAAGGAACAAGGGATAAAAAGACTACACATGTGTGGCAGTGGATTAGATCTTGGGGATCTGTCCTGAATGAGTACATGTATTTTGGTGGCTGTCGGAAAGAAGACAGATTGAGGCTTTGTTTGGTTAGAAAATTAATGGGACTCTATGAGGGAAATGAGGGATGAAAAAACAGCATGTAGAGGAGTGTGGGTCAGTGTGGCTGTGGATTAGAGCTTGGGTACCTCCCCTGAATGACTACATGCAATTTGGTTGCTGTCAGGCAAAAAATAATAGAGATTGAGAGGTGGCGAAAATAAATGTGACTATATGGGAAGGACCAGGGGTGAAAAACAACATATAGAGGAGTGCACGTCAGCAGGGCTGTGGATTAGAGCTTTGGGACCTGCCCTCAATGAGTATATACATTTTGATGACTGTCGGGCAAAGAAGTAATAGATTTTGTGGGGTGGCGAAAATGAATGGGACTCAGTGGGAGAAAAGAAGGATGATAAAATGACAGAAAGAGGAGTGCAGGTCAGAATGACTTTGGATTGGAGTTTGGGGACCTGCCCTGAGTGAGTACATGTAGTTTGTTTGCCGTTGGGTAAAGAAGCAATAGAGTTTGTGTGGTGGCAAAAATGAATGGGACTCAGTGGGAGGAAGAAGGGATGAAAAAATGAGAAACAGATGAGTGTGAGACAGAACAACAGTGAATTCGTGCTTGGCGGCCTGCACTGAGATAGTGTATGCGAAACGGTGTCGTTCAGGCAAGCAGAAGTACCGTAGATTATCATGCAATTTTTCATCCCATTCATTCTCAGTGTAAACTCAGTGCTACCTTAAAAGAAGTTCCACCTTAAAATTCAGTGCTACCTAAGTTCAATTCCACCTTAAAAGCAGTTCCACTTTAAAAAAAATCATTATGTTTTCTGATATTGCTGGGCATTAGGCTGTGAGCATGTGAGACATTGTGCTCCATGTGTGAGTTTGTATGTGTTGTGTGAGAGAGGGGCTTCCATGGCCGAGCAGCCGCATCCAAGCATTACATCACCAAGCGCAATGCAAAGCGCAATGCATGGCCCTTTCCTGTTCCATCATGACTGCTCACCAGTGCACAAAGCAAGGTCCATAAAGACATGGATGACCAAGTTTGTTGTTAGTAGTTGGAAGAACTTGACTGGCCTGCACAGAGTCCTGATCTGAGTCCAATAAACCTATAAGATGGAGTCAATTCTGTGTGTCTGTGTCAGCTGAAGCACATCTAGCAGCTTCACTTTTGATCCGAGAGAGAGAACATGCTAACATGGACCCTTTTCACAAAGAGGGTTAATTTAGCAAAGTAGTAATGCATTTTATGCAGTTCTGTGTTGGATATATTCTTTTTTTAATGCTTAACTATTTATAAACTCAAATGCTCTGTCTTTAACCCCTTCATTTTGAACTCACTTAAGAGCACCCTCTAGCAATTGAGAAACCAGGAAGATATTAAGAGTGTGGGAATTCTCTCTACAAGTTGTCTGAGGGGTACCATAATACTCAAGCACTGGGCTACAACAGCCATAATTTAGTTTTCCTGCAGCATCGTGACAAACAGCGGGAATAAGAAGTGGATGGAAGCACTGATGTAACTTCAAAAAGAGCTAAAATGCTGTATGTGTGGGATAGCTCTGTTTTAACTGCAGTCTGCTGCAGCTGCCCGACATCAAGCAGTCTGTGTTTGTCTGTATTTTGTAATATTTGTGTTTTAAGAAGAAAGAAGAACTTCAATGTAGTATGGATTTGATAGACTATGTTTATATACAGCTAGCTAGAAGCCATTGCTAACAGCAGCTATTGTCCCAGACAGGATTACTTGGCTAACATAAAGCAGCTAACATAAAGCAGTGTCACCAGCAAATGTACTCATCTTTAAAAAGCTAGTGCTACAGGCAATAAACTGTCAACGAAATAATTATTTTATGATCAGCTTCTTATGAACAGCCAACGTTAACTGGCACATTATGAGAGGCACTACATGGCTCTTCCCACATCACAAAACTAGTTAGCTAGCTAAATCAAAAAATGGAAATGAAAATGTCACAGCATATCCACGATGTTAAGATACTAGTTGCAGAAATTGTAATGAAACTAAAAGAACAACGCAGTTTGGAAGATGGCTAACATAGCTGGTTAGCCAGTTAGCTTCAAAGTTTGCTAATCTTTTGAAGCTGATGTTCCTTAAGCTGTTAATGGTAGGTTAGCTAATTAGTGCCTGTGGCCTGCTAGTCTACTATAAGCTAAAAAGAGCTTAAATGAGGTCTGTCTAATAGACTTTACATATAAAAGATTTGGTTTGCTTTACAGTGTTAGAGAAATCTCTGGCACACTGTAAGTGTTAGCCAACTGGTGCCAGCAGCTAATGAATGCTAGCTCCTGTTATTTGGGAATACAGATACAGTTAGCAATGGCTATAAAAGTTATTCTATTTTTGAAAACACAAATATTACAAAAATCGCTGACATGTTGTACAGTGACACAGAAACTGCTTGATGTGAGGCATCTACAGCAGCAGTACACAGGGCTACCACACATACATGTTAACATTAAAGTTCAATCAGTGCTTCCATCCACTTCTTATTCTCACTATTTGTCATGACAGTGCACAAAAACTAAAATAGGGCTGTGATAGTCTATCCATCCATCCATTTTCTAAGCCGCTTCTCCATCAGGGTCGTGGGGGGGTGCTGGAGCCTATCCCAGCAGTCTTCAGGCGGAAGGCAGGATACACCCTGGACAGGTCGCCAGTCCATCGCAGGGCAGACAGACAGACACACACAGACAGTCACTCACACACTCACACCTAGGGGCATGTCCAATTGGCCTGACTGCATGTCTTTGGACCGTGGGAGGAAACCGGAGAACCCGGAGGAAACGCACGCAGATACGGGGAGAACATGCAAACTCCACACAGAGAGGACCCTGGTCGCCCGGCTGGGGAATCGAACCCAGGCCCTCCTTGCTGTGAGGCGACAGCGCTACCCACCACGGCACCGTGCCGCCCCTTGTGGTAGTGTAGTGTTTGTGTATTATGGAAAAATAATATAACATTTTGACAAGGCTTCTGCAGTAAATATATGGAGTAGAAGTAAGTTTTACCCTGCTGAGGCTTAAACCGGAGGTACTCGCCGCTCTTTGTGAAAAAGAAGGAAATCGTACACAGGACAAAACATATTGGGTTCTAAACTTTTTTATTTGACATGGGATGCAATACATGCGACTTTTGTAAACCCCATCCATTCTGGCCATGACTATAGTTCTCTGAGGCGCAGCAGAGTGGCTGCCTCTTTCCTGCGAGTGGGCGAGATTTCTGCCCCCAGAATCTCTGAGCAAAGAATACTGCTTATTTGTTTTTAACAGTTTTGAAACCTATTATGTACTTGCCAGGTTTGTAGTCATTGAAATTTGGCTGAGTGGTTAATAACACATTTTTCTGTGGTGTGACAAATTGTCCCGACTAGCAATGTAATACACAACCTAAACTCAATACAAAATGATTCTGTGTCACACGTCTATCAAGCATGTAACGTCAGTACTACATATTCAGCTGATGCACACATCAGAGGCTGTACACAATAAAGTATAAATAGCTAATTTGAGTAAAATTAGACAAACTTTTTTTGCACATATTGAAGTTCTTGCTGCTGTAAGTATCTAACGAATAAAAACCAAAATATCAAGCATATTACACTGTAATATGCAAGGCAGTGCAGCACACTTAGTGGATGTGCGCTGCAGTGCTGTGATACGAACACTGTCGTTATGGTGTTGATTTGTTGTGTGAACTGAGATATTGTAACATTGGATTCTCAGAAGAAGCTTAGAAAGCTTTGAATTCAAACCTTTAATGCAGCTTTAGTAGGAATTTGAATGAACAGAATTCCAGATGAAAAGCAGTGCACTCCCACAGCTCTTTCACTGTAGCTCCCTCTCATTGCCCCCTTCACACATGCAGCCCCACCTTTCAGAATAAATCCAGAACCTATATCTAACATGTACAAACCTTTTCTAAACATCCTACCTTCCTTTTTTTTAACTAAGCGGAATCCAGGAGTGCTCTGACATCATGATGTGATCAAAAAAAAAAAAAAAGAAAGAAAACTGGCAGCCCTAGTATGGTGCTGTTGTGAGACAATAAGGCAAATTAGCAAATTATGCTTTTAATTTTTGTTTTATTTTAGGGTTCTCAAAAAACACCTAAAACTCATTTTAATGATACCATGGACAGTTTGGGAATGTATGATGGTGCTCTTGCAGTGTGCCTGAATCCAGAATTGCAGTATTGAAGTGCCCATATTATGTTAAACCAAATTTCCTTTAGTTTTTGGAATAACAGTCATTAAAACTAGGAAAGTGCATTTCCTGAAGGAAACACGGAATGGTTGTGCAGTGGTTACTATGGAAGTCTGTAGGAGGAAAAAAGCTTAAAAAAAATGACACATAGAGGAGTGAGGGTCAGTAAGTTAGAGCTTGGGGATCTGCCCTGAATGAGTACTTGAATGTTGGATGTTGTTGGGTAAAGTAAGTAATAGGGCTGAGTTTGGGCGAAAAGGAATGGGACTCTATGGGAGGAACGAGGGACAAAAAACGACATATAGAGGAGTGCAGGTCAGTATGGCTGTGGATTAGAGCTTGGGGACCTACCCTGAATGACTACATGCAAATTGGTTAATGTCAGGCAAAAAAGTAATAGAGGTTGAGTGGTGGCGAAAATAAATATGACTATATGGGAGGAACGAGGGATGAAAAAATGTCAAATAGAGGAGTCCGGGTCAGTTTGGCGGTGAATTAGTTCTTGTGGACCTGCCCTGAATGAGTACATGTACTTTGGTGGCTGTTGGGAAAAAGACAGATTGAGGCTTTGCTGGGTTAGAAAATGAATGTGACTCTATGGGAGTAATGAGGGATGATAAATCAACAAATAGAGGAGTATGGTTCAGGATGGCTATGGATTAGAGCTTGGGGACCCGCCCTAAATGAATACATGCATTTTGGTGACTTGGGCAAAGAAGTAATAGAGTTTGAGTGGTGGCAAAAATGAATGGGACTTTATAGGAGAAACGAGTAATGGAATAAAATGACAAACGAATGAGTACAGGTCAGAACAACAGTGAATTCATGTTAGGGGGCCTGCCTTGAGATAATGTATGCGAAACGGTGTCATTCAGGCAAGCAGAAGTGCCGTAGATTTGCATGTAAATTGTCACTCTATTCATTCTCTATGGGACAAAAAAATCCATTGCTGCAGATCAAAAAGTTGTATACAAGTATGCATCACACAATCGGCCCGGACAATCTGGAATTGGAACGGTGTTGATATCTCTAAAACTGCGGGATGAGTTACGCGGAAAAGAAACAGCAGATAAATAAGAATAAAAGAGAAGAAGAAGAATATAAATCAGATAATAATATAGTTATAACTATAATAATATGTAAACCAAATGTATCATTCACTACCTAGTCGATACAGTCCATATATGGAAAAGATTCTGCAAAACCAGCCTGTTTTTAATGACATTGTTTCTGTGATGTCACAAGAACCAACTCATTTACATCTGTCCACCTATCAGCCTACAGCAGTTTAGCCCCACTCATTCATATTGACGTTATAAGTAATGTTTTCACTCAGAGTGCTTTAGTATGTATAGCAGTCTTAAAGACAGAGTAACAAAACAGACTGTTTAATTCTAAGGGTTGAAGTGAGGTTGGAAAATAAATTACGTAAATTATGGTACACAAAGCTACATAAAAGTTGAAATATGGGAAAAATGTAGGATATGGGCATTTTAAGGCATGCAAACTTTAATTTTCATATTCAAGCCCTTCACTTTCTTCTGTATTGACTACTTTGTTATATTAAATGTGTAGTAAACACTTAATCTAAAGTTTGTAATTTGGCACATGCTTTATTTGCAAGGGACTGGAAGTCAGTGTTTATGCTTAGAATTGTCAGGATTGATTTATTTTTTTGGATTCAGATTAGGTACTGGTAACGTTGAGCATATTAAGATTATTTGCTTTCATCCTGAGTTGTAAGGTGCAGTGAACAGTAGACTCTAGTCAGTTATTAACAGCTCAATGCCTGCTATAAAACTGCTGTGAAGTGTGACCTGACAACATTAACAAACAAGCACAAGCACACACATTTACTCTTCTCTCTTGGTGTTGCATAAAATTTGCATATAGGTAGCACCTCATTTGCGTGCATGCTGAAGTAACACTGACTGCAATAAGAGCATAATGAGCATAATTGTTCCTCTTCAGAGTTTGCTTTAGCATTTATAATAGCACTTTCAGAGTTTGCGTCACGGTGTATGTACAGAAGATCTTAGTCATTTAAACCTGCCCTGAGTCGTTATTCAGAGTCAAGATGAACACTAGCCTCAAGCCTTGTGAAAGACAACATTGTATCAATGTGAAATAAATACTGTGGCAGAAACAAGACTCCACAGCTTTCACCCTCTGCTGCACAGAGTGCCTGTGTTGTTTTTGTCTGTACTTTGGGATGTAGGGAGGGTTCATGTATGTGGAGTTAGGAATAGAGGTGAGAAATATAATAATTTACTAATAATAAACCATGCCACAGTACATTTTCTAATTGTACTGTGGTTATTGTCAGTGCTTTTATAACATTGAACAACTGCATGTGTCATAAAAAAGGTCACTACAGAGGGCCTATAAACAACATCCGGTATAGTCCCGGGACTAGACACTTTAAAAGCAAACAGTGTTTTGTTATGAAACGTGTTTTCTGCTTCATCCTAAATAACATAATACATTAATTATTGTTTTTGTTTAGTAGGAAAGGTATAATAGTTTTCACTATACTTGGCGCATGAGATGAGTTTTTGAAAAATTAACATATTTATTATGACCAACACAACAAGATATAAAGCAAGCATTTAACATTGTCTGTGTTTTCTGCATGTACTGTTGTGTGAAAAAGCTCCTGGAACTACGTAGATGCATGAACAGTTTTTAAAATAGTAAATAATTATCCTAATAATTTTTGTAAACTAGTAATAAACAAAGAGCTTTTAACATACAACATACACACTAATTTATATTACAAAATCTAAAATAAACAAATGGTTGACATGATCAAGGTCACTGATGAAAAAAGAAATATATTGCCATATTATATATTACATAGATATGTTTGAAATATTATACATATTACAAACATTTTATATGCTAGGCCATTGTCATAGACAGAAATCATGTTTCTGAAACCCAGGAAATGTTTAGTTTTTTGTTTGGGTCTGATGATAATAAATGTTAATTTTTCAAAATCTTGCAGACTTATGCCTCATTCCATTGTCCAGCACACTGGTCAGTGAAATCCATTGAGATCACAAAAAAAGTCCTAATTAAACACAATAGTGTATTTCTAAAGAATAAACTAAGATCTGATTGCATTTTGTAATGCAAGACTTTATTAAATTTATCATAGGCATAAGCATAGATAGATAGATAGATAGATAGATAGATAGATAGATAGATAGATAGATAGATAGATAGATAGATAGATATTTTATTGATCCCGAAGGAAATTTAGCAGTCAGTGGCAGACACCCAACACTATACAGTAACCGTAAACAGGTGTAGACATATAACAAGAATAAATAAACCAGATCCTATCTACAGGCACATATACAAATAGAAATAAATAAATAATACAACAGTCTGTGATATATATAACCTGAGATGAGAAATGCAGTGCAATAATGACTGTACAAAAATGTACAGGTGACGGCATATAATGACCACAGAATGAATAAATAAATATAAATAAATATGTGCATATATTGTACCAAATAAAGTGTCTAGTGTCCAGATGTGCAAGATGCGCAATGAGGTATGCAGAAAGTGCTCTATGTGTAGCACACTGTCTATATGTGCAGATGAATAGATAAAACACAAGATAAGCATGAGATTCAGATTAAACCCCCCCCCCCCCCCTTCTCTGCTGGTCCCCCTGGGAAGAGTTGAAGAGCCTGATGGGACAAAGGACCTCCTGAATCTGTTGGTTGAGCAGCTCTGTGACAGCAACCTGCCACTAAACACACTCCTCCTGTCCGTGATGATGGTGTGCAGTGGATGGCCATCATCCTCCATAATGGAGAGCAGTTTGTGTAGTGTCCTTGTCTCAGCCACTTTGACCACAGAGTCAAGTTCCACACTGACCACTGACCCCGCTCACCTGACCAGCTTGACCAGTCGCATCTCGTCTCTCCTTTTTATGCTTCCTCCCCAGCACACCACAGCATAAAAAAGACAGCAAGCAACCATGGTCTGATAGAACATCTGCAGAGGTTTCCTGCAGATGTTAAAGGACCTCAGCCTCCTCAGGAAGTAGAGCCTGCTTTGACCCTTCCTGTACAGGATGTCTGTGTTGGCTGACCAGTCCAACCTATCATCCAGTTGCAGCCCAAGATTCCTGTAGGTCATTACCCTCTCCACTTCAACCCCCTCAATAGAGATTGGCTGTGTGGGTGGCCTAACCCTGCGGAAGTCCACTACCATCTCCTTGGTCTTGGCAGTGTTCAGAAGCAGGCTACTACCACAGCACCACTCCACAAAGTCCTTCACCAGGGTCTTGTACTCCCCCTCCTGCCCTCCCCTTACACAAGCCACGATGGCAGTGTCACCAGAAAACGTCTGCATGTGGCACATCTCAGAGTTGTGTTGAAAGTCTGAGGTGTACAGTGTGAACAGAAAGGGGGGAAAGTACAGTCCCTTGTGGTGCTCCTGTGCTGCTGACCACAGTCTCTGATGTACAGTCCTTCAGCCTGACATACTGAGGTCTGCCAGTGAGGTAGTCAGTAATCCAGCAGACCAGGTGTGGATCCACTTGCATGTTAACCAGCTTGTCTCTCAGTTGGAGGGGTTGAATGGCGTTAAAGGCACTGGAAAAATCAGAGAACATAATGATCACTGGATATTAAACTTCAAATTTTGTGCATTTAGAAACAAATGTCTACTAATTCATTTTTTATCCTTTGCAAGAAGGACCTTCTAGAGAATATACAGAAGCATTTAGGAAATAAAAACAGTATCACTCAGAAACATTGTTTGATTTGGTTTTGGAGGTGGCGAATATCTCGCCAGCTGGCATATTTGTTTATGTCAAGATAAACAGAGAGAACGTTCAATTAAATAATTATTCAGTACAAAGACTGAGTTCTGTAGAAACACAGTTGAGTGTGGGGACATACCCGCTTCTATAGAGCTACAGTACCTGGGAACAAAATGTCAATATACTGGACGTTTGGAATGAGGAGATATGAGTAATAGTAACTATAGTTGATATCTACCCATTATGCCCATTATGTTTTTGTAGTCTTTTTCAAATGTGAGAAATGACAACATAATGTGTGATCACAGATCTGTACCATACCACACTCCCCTGTGGAGAAATGCCATTAACCTACACTTGTATGAATATAGGTGCCAGTAATGGTTACTTGAGAGATGCCATGGAAGAACCACTTCTGGTCCCCTTAATTACCATGTCTAAATAAGAGTTTAAATAACCTTTATATAATGTAAAGACTCCATTTCTATTGTATTATAATTTTTTTATAATATTCTCCACTCTAACACTTCATCCTTTTACCACTATCACCCTTTGATTTGGTTTCTTAGAGGTCAGTCTGCTTTATTGAAGCTGTAACGCCGCTTCACACATATGTTGTAAAAGGACTGATAGAACTGAACTGACTACTGTGAATGTTTATTTCATCACAGAGTGTTGGAGGTGCTACATCATTTTCTGAGAAATATTCAAATGATCTGGTATAGACTGCACCGTAGCAGAACATATTGATGGTGCATTAATTTAATCTCCTCATCTCTCTTTGTTCTCTGCAGACTGACTCTGAGAAGAAAAAAACGAAAGCTACTGAAGCACGTGAGAAGCAAAAAAGTAAGATATTGGTTTATGCCTCATTGTTTTTGAACATAATCTCTGTATCCCACTCTCTGTACTTGGGACAATAAAACAGAAAGCCTGTTGAACCCCCAACCTAATCATGTTTTTTTAGTAAAACAGACTACAAAACAACAAGCTGTCAGAGAGATGTACTGGAAACCTCTCCTCAGTATGGCCTACGCATGCGTGTTCTATGTGTCATGCAGTCAAATATAAGCTAGAAGATTAAAAATCATCCATATTTTCAATTACTTCTTTTCTGAGACCTTACAAGATTTAAGGACTCATGCTACTGTTCTTTGTGATGTTTGGAGAGTGATTGTTCTTTTTGAAGGACACTGTGACATGAGATAAGGACTTGTTTATGCCTGTCTCCAATCTGTCCTACTATGCATAGGGCTACTATGGTACTGGGTGTTTCCATCATTGTATAAGCAGCAGAAACACCACAAGCTGTTGGGTAGTTTACCACAGCATAACTAAGATAAAAATGTATGAAAAAGACCCAGTCAGTTGTAATGTAGTAAACACTTTTGGTGTTTCCTCCTAGTTATACTAGTGGAAATACTCAATACCAAAGACCTCAGCTATGTCTACTGGGATGGACAAAAACAAGTCCTTATCTCATGTCACAGCGTCCTTCTCAAGGAACAATCACTCTACAAGCGTCACAAAAAAAAAAAAAAAAAAAACATCAGTACAAGTCCTTAAATCTTTCAAAAACTTAAATGAAAGTCACCAGTATGCCACTCAGATAGCTTTCTGTCTTGTTGTCATTCATATTAACACATGACTAGGTGTGCTTGGATTGCTTATTAGAATTATGATTATTAGGATGACTAACGTATGTGAATTTGCATAAAAGATTCAGGGTATGTGAGTGAGGGGTGTCACCAGTACATTGCCAGTCTTCACAGAGGCTAATAGAAGCAATAGAAGCTAATAATTGAAATGTCGCAAAAACTAATAATATGAACAGTGCTGGGTTTCCACCAGCTCTGTGCAATAAACTTTCTAAAGGTACTTTTAATTTTTTAGTACCTGCTTTTTGCCATATTTTATAGTTTTGATGGTTCAAAATAGTTGACCAGTCATAGGGCGCTTCTGTTCTAATTTTCGTTATTTATGCAGCAATTGTGATTCCACTGTAATTTTTTTTACATTCCATTTTATTGGCAGAAATTGTATCATTAATTTTATCCAAAATAAGCATACCAAACTTAAATGAATTTTAATGATTTGGTTTAGTATTTATGTTTCTTATTTTATTCAATGTCAAAATATGCATAAAAAGAAGTATATGGAAGTCTAGTTTGTGTTTTGTTAACAGATTTTCTGTTCCTTTGTTAATCTGATGTGTCAAATTAGGTTGAAAAGTTAGATGAGTTTGGAATAATCCTTTAAAGGATGGTTCCCCAGACATGACTTAAGGCAAATTTGTGACTAAATTGGAGTGTCATTGGTGATTCACCTCACTTCTCTTTAGTGTGCATATGCTTAACCTGGGTCTGGATATTTGTCTTAAACTGTCTAAATATCTAGTTGACCAAAAGGCTGAGGTGGAGAACACACAGGTGGAGGTTCAGAATCTGCAAAAGCAAATTCTGGACAGAGATGCCAAGATCTGTGAGTTTGTGGATGCAGACAAAGAGGAGGGAAGGTGAGGACTGTACTCTCATTGGTGAACTCATGTTCAGTGCTGCAGTAGTTCAGGAGACACAGTTTACTGGATTTATGTGTTGCATTAAAATGAATGGGCATACAGCAGACAACTGTATTTCTGTAAACGACCTGAACTATTTGAGGAACAGTGTTCAGATTTTAGTGAGTTTAATGATCCTGGAGAAAGCATTTAATCATTTTCTTGCAGTCTGTGCTGTTAATGAATATGTTGCTGTCTTTAATCAAAAGCAGGCCATGTTTATGTACAGTAGCAAGCTTCTGTCATTCAGCATGAATTACAATAGTTATGATTTATAGTTTCAGCTTAAGTACCATTAATCTTGTGTTGTGTTTGCACAGGAAATTGTGTGAGGGCAAAAAGGCTGCTCGGTAAAGTATGATGAAGACAAAACGTAAACTCAGGAAAAACTCTTCCTCTCAACAGTGTATTAATGTACAGCTTTTCTTCTCCATGTGTTGTTCTGAAGAAAACCAAAGTAATGGAATTCATTTTGTAATGCAGAAAAGAAACTGTAGTTTAAATAATAAAACTTGCTTTGTGGTCTATTGATGCTGTTATTTTATGACTGTGATCTCCAGTAACACTCATGAATATAGAATTGTTTTTGATATCCATCTGAAAGAAGTGATTGCATAAAAGCAATAATATCCTACACTCTTGAACAGGATGTGTTAGTTTACAAAACACTTTTGTGCCAGGCTACAAGAATATGGCATATTATTGCTGTCAGAATAAAACATTGTGTCTGCATTTTGTTTGCTTTTTTCTTTTTTTAAGCATAATTTGAAAAATACCACCTGCCCTTAAAATGGAAGACAAACAGAAATGGCCATAAATGACACAGGACAAAATCTTGTAACATTTAACTTACGTTGAAAGTTAAGAATGTTTTTACTTCCACTGTCCAGTTCATTTTTTTAGGTTTTGCTCTGACAGTGACGATATGTCATGATACAGAATGTATAATTAGAGTACGTGGTTATGTTACATATCTGAACACATTGCCTGCCTTAAAAACATACTGTCTGTGTTAAAAGAACACAAAATGTGTTCTTAACTGGACATAAAGACTGGGTTAAAAACTTTACATTTATCTTTAATAGACAAAATCCTCCATAAAAATATGACTTTTTCAGCTACTGAAGCATCTTCTGGTTTTTCATTACATCACTGTGCACCAATAAAAAAATGCACCAAACACTTAGTCAATAAACATACACTCAGGATCCTCCTTGATGCTGTGTTTCACTTAGAAACATGTGAAAAAAAGTACATGATAATTTCAGAATTACTTCGACATTAAAACAACAGCTTTGAGAGTGTGTGGCTGATGGGTGATGGAGTTGAATCAACAAGGCAGGTATACAATTTCCTATGTTATGTTAATGTGCAACCCTGATCTTATACTCTATTTAATGAAACAACAATTATTCTTAGTGGTGATGGTTGGAAGCAGATGTCTGAAGAGTTTAATGCCTCTAAAAGCTGTAACAAAATTATTACACAAACTGGTTATTAATATTTCATCTGACCCCTAAGGCATTGTGTAACAATAGTTTTGAGAAGGCTTTGGCCTAAAACATATATCTTAAAGTCCACTTGGTGTGAAAAATTGAGAAAATTCTTGTTTAAAACTAAACTTTTTTTCCCTTTTATGTAACATAAGCAAGCATCAGGTTCCTTTTAACTAGAGAGCTGCACACAGCAGCAATGCTTTAGCAAATGCTCTATCCTGGTGTTTATATGATCTGCAAACAAATCTCTCCCCACATCTCGAATGCTGTTAAGAGTTACAGGAGACTATAGACAAAGAGAAAAGGTGTGGGTTTATATCACTGACAAAGTGTTTGTGACTGAAGCAGTTTTTCACACTTATGCTTTATACCACTTGCCACTTCATTTCTGGAAAGATTTTAAAGTTGAATGCAATATGATTTTACCCTGTGGCAAGTTTCTATGACAGCCGCCACCTGATTTGCTTATGTGGCTCATCAGGCTCTCATTCTTCCAGCTTTGTGCTTGAATAGCACAGAAGCTTTTCCAGAAAAACAGCTGACAATTCTCTCTAGGCAATTTTGTATTGTATTGTACCACATACTTACATAATTATACCAGATTGTGTGCTTGTGCATGTTGTGTGTACAGCTGTCAGTTTCCAGACCTAGTGGCCATCTGCCCTTATACAAACATATGTTGTAGTTAGTCACAGCACTGCTTGATCTTTGTAAACCTGTGCTGCTTTTAAAAAAGTAAACGATGTGCGTTGATATATCTGAAATGAAATAATTGAGCCTTTTTTGTTTATTGCTAGTGTTCTGGGTGTGCCTAGTTGACTTCTCAATCATACGTAAAGCATTTACAGTGTAATTTAAATGCTTTCAAAAGAGAACCAGCATGAAATGGCAGGAATGTCTGAGGATGAAGGCAATGAACCATAAAACACTGATGGTAAACATAACCTTTGATATGATGATGTTATAAGGAAACCAGTGCTTCATATTATACCAGGGCATCATATTTAACCTCGATAAAACATGTTTGAAATATGTATCTGATAACGACAGTATAAAGCATGCTGTCGATAATTCATAATGAGCTCTCATAAAACTTTTATGATACCATTTTTTCACTGCAGTCTGTGGATTTCCAAAGTCTAATTTGATAGTTTCTGCTTTTCTGTGACTGCTGCAGATTATAGTTAGTGTTCTACATTGAAATATGTAATGCTTATAATGTGTGCCTTACACAATCTACACATAGAAAATATGCCCTCATCTGTTTTTTATTGGTTCATTTCCTTTAAAAGAAAGTGTAACAGGGAGATTAACACTGCTATGCCATTATAATTTTTGTATATTACTTGTGCTATTAAGGCAGTGATGATATTGTCCAGGGGAAACTGAAGCTTGGATATTGAGGCTGTTGACAAGGACGATGAAGAGAAAGTAATAGGTATAATTTATAGTCTCTGCAGGCCCTCTAACCACTGCACAGTCTCCCCTTCTCTAGTCTACACCAACTTCATAATAGACAAATAGCACACCAACATATGAATATTATCACTGCCCAAAAGCAAACAAACATACCCACATTTTTCTTATTTTTAATCTTTCTACATAATTGGAACACATAAACTGTCCTTTAAATTGTGTGGAAATTTCATACAGAATGGACCAATAGAAATTATTCAAAATGATTTGGGGTAAAAAACGTCCACATATGCGGCGGCACGGTGGCGTGGTGGGTAGCGCTGTCACCTCACAGCGAGGAGGGCCTGGGTTCGATTTTCCGGCCGGGCGGCCAGGGTCCTCTCTGTGTGGAGTTTGCATGTTCTCCCCGTGTCTGCGTGGGGTAGTAAGACATGCAGTCAGGCCAATTGGACATGCTAAATTGCCCCTAGGTGTGAGTGTGTGACTGTCTGTGTCTGTCTGTCTGCCCTGCGATGGACTGGCGACCTGTCCAGGGTGTATCCTGCCTTTCGCCCGAAGACTGCTGGGATAGGCTCCAGCATCCCCCGCGACCCTGACGGAGAAGCGGCTTAGAAAATGGATGGATGGATGGAACGTCCACATATTTCTAAAATTCTATGTAACTATCTAGTTAACATATGAAGCTCATTCAGAGTTTTGTTTGATGTGAAATGCTCCGTGCTTTAGAGTGAGAATTGTGTGGTGTGATAAGACGTATAAAGAGTTTAATGCCTCTAAAAGACCCTTCACACAAAGCTTTTACATGAGATGGTTATGAATATTCAATCTGATACCTGAGACAGTTTTGAGAGGGTTTTGGCCCAAAACCTATGTTTTAAAAGTCATTCATGGTGGTGAGGTTATATTATAAACATTTGCATTTGGACTTGCTGAAGACAGTTAACACAATGTCAGCATTACTGTGGCTCAGTTTTTTCATTCAAAATTTCAGATTTTTGCAGTGCTGATTAGGGACCTTGTCTCGATTCAATTCAATATCTGTTACAAAAGAGCTAAAAACTAAAGCATTTACTCATAACACATAAACGTACGGAATGTTTTCCTTTTTTTCTTTTGCCCACAGTGATTAAACTTCATTCATTCATTGTTTGACCAAAGTTTTGAGTTCTATTTGAACAGTTCTCTATTGTTTGATGTAGACTAGCTCTTTTCTCTTTAAACAGAGAAACGCACTAAGCAGGATATTGACACCCTTTGTCCTGCAGATGAAAAAGCATTCAGAGGACACTGCTCTGGATCTTCCGGTTCTTCAGGGTCAAATTATTTTTCACACCTTTCATCTTCTTTTTCATCTTATAGCAAAAAAATCTTAAAACATAAGTTTTCTATGGGGACTATTTTATCATACAACACTTTGTTTGCAAAAGTATGCTTTAGGGCAAAATCTGATCTCACAATTGTAATAACACATCATGCAGCACATTTGTAACCATTTCATGTAATAACTTTCTTTGAGGGAGCTTTTAAAAGCATCAAACTCTTTAGACGTCTGGTTCCTAACACCACCACTGTGAACAGTTCTGATTTGGTAAGTTCCTCTAGAACCAAACCACCAAAAAAGAGAGGAAAGTCTCTTTTAACGGCTGCTGTCTGTTACATAAGATACTGAACTCCAATTTTCTCAGACATTGGCATAATTACTACTGATCGACCTTTAAACCCTTATCATACGTTATTTAGACCTGAGTATTAGTACAGATGGAGATCTCGTCATCCCTTTAAATCATAATCTTGGTGTTCTTCCTGACATGTTCTTACTCACCTTTGAAACCCCATTTCCCAAATTCTTGTTTTCCTTTAATATTCCACCAAGATGTGATGACTTTTAACATTATTTATTATTATTTATTTATTATTACTTTGCGCATTATTTATTAAGATTATTATTTTGTTCTATTTTATTTACTTTTTGACTGACTTGAAATGCATTTCTATTTCTATTTCACACTCACATAGTAGTTTTACCATAAAACTGAACAGTGTTTACAGAGTCTGCTTGTACATTTACAGATTACAGATAAAACTATAAAAATACATTTAAATCAATCTCATCTATACACAAATGATTGCAAATCTTAAATAATACTGAACGCTCTATAAATACATTTAAAATTCTTGTTAGAAATGGGCAGTTTAACTTTTGATATCTATCAGTTCTTTTTGGGAGCTGCTGTTCTGGTTTTACCAGCTGGATGTGTAGGACCTAAAAGGTGGCAGACATTCTCTGAAAGGAGAGTTTATAAACATTATAAAAAAAATAAAGGGACATAAAGCGAGAGTCTGAGGGCTGTTTGTTGACACTCTCACTCTGGTTCAACAGGGCTTGCGTCAGATGTAACAGGTGTGCATTGAAGTCCTGTCAGAAGTGGCCACATCAGCTCTTTTCAAAAAATGTAATTTGGTAAAATTCTTGACAACAGCATCTGTATGATGGGCCCACTGTAAATCAGATTGCATCAATATTCCAAGCACCTTAATAGTGTTACAGAATGGTAGCTGTTAAGACATAGAGGCATAGAAGGAGGTGGAGTTCTCATGAAAGTCGCAGTCATAGTCTTGTATTTGGATTTAAAGCCATTTGACTGTTCAGCCACCATCTTTCTAGGTTATCTAGGACCAGCTGAGGAGATGTTGCTTTGGCACACATGGATCTGCATCGTTTATGAGGGCAGGGAAGATGAGAGGCCCAAGTGAGCTTCTGAAAATCAGAGCAGCAAATCTGATGTCAAACTCTCTGCCTACAACCCAATACAAAGTTACATAGCTGTAGGGCAGCTCTGACACCTAGCTGCAGAAAAGACTTCATAGCTACAGAGCTTCATGGCAACATGGCCAAAAATTGTATTTAACTATCAAATGCTTTTGCGATGTCAGTGGTGATAAAAGTGCTGATGGTAGATGGAGTATCAGAAGCTTTATTTAAAGTATGAAGAGTACTCATTAGATCATGAGTGGCTGATCATCCTGGTACCAAACTGCAGGGCAAAGATGTCATTTTGTCAATTTTTACCTAATTTGCTACAAACTCCTCTTTTGTATTATTAAATGAACATGTTCTTTTATTTTTATGAACATGTACTTTATGAACACTGTCGATATTACTATCATACCATAATTTCTGAAACTAAAAAGAGTAACTGTCTAAGAAGGCTAAAAGAAAAAATATCAGTATATCCCCATTTTTGTTAGGCAAGGGAAAATACCATGGAATAGGTTTGTAAATGTAGCATTCATGGTACATAACCATAAAGAAACAAAGGACAATTTGTCAAAAAAACAGTGTGACATGACAGAATGTGAACTGGACGTCTGATAACCCCATATGGACACAGACCCTACTTCATGGGGGTGTGCAGGACAATGACAGTGGTGTAGTAAGGGCAGAGGAACAAGAAAGCTCAAAGTTACATGGACTGCAATATGTGTTATTTATATTCTCTGCATATATATGGTCAAGCCCCTCTGGCTCAACTCACTGCTATACATCTGTCTCTCCAGCTCCAGTACTCTGCGCAGTGCTTCTCTACGCACCTGTTGAAACATGAGAAACACGCTGAGGTCAGGTTAACTCATTACCTATTCTTTAATGGGAGATGGAGAGGATCAGATCTGTTTCAGCTTCAGTAACATTTGCATTAATGCATACTTTTACATATCACAGTACATACAGCCTACATTTGCATTGTCCCCACTCACTCTGTATGTATGTATATTATATTGATACTTGTCAAATCTTGCATAATACTGTATTTTGCACTTCTGATTAGATGCTGCATTTCATTGACTCTGTACCTTTACTCCACACAATGACAAAGTTGAATCTAATCTAATCTAATTAATCAAACATTACAACAAAACTCATAAATATAACTCTTCTATAAGAGTTATGGTACCCACCAGAATGAGTGCAGTGCGAGCCAGCTGAGTCTCTCTCTGTCGGAGGTGCTCCTGGTACGTCAGGGTCCTGGCTTGAACAGAGCCATCTTGGACGGCTCCTTCAAATTCTGCCTTCTGCACAGCATTATTGGCGCTGAAAACAGATTAACTGCAGGTTAAGTAAATGGGTTAGTTGACTTAGCCACTACAGACTTTTAAGGAATTCAGCACTTCAAGTTTTGTCTAATCATACAGAAGAAGAGGTTTGGAGAGTGCTTACTTTTGTATTATGAACATGAAACTCCCCTAATGTTTCCTAATTCCTAACTTCTATTACATTAAAGCGTTGTATAGTGTACAGTTTTTCTGCCTCCTGCTCATCAGGTCTAAAATAAAACAGTACATCCAATAAAGAACTCCTCACAAGCCACTTACAAGCTTTTTCCCCAATGAAGTCTTGCACATCTAACCATGCTGTAAATGCAGTGGTAAAACAAATTATTTTATCATTTATTTCACAAAAATGTGTCATATATATCACATTTTTAACTTTCCATAATATCACATCACTAAGAGAAACATTCCTGAAAACCACGCTATAGCATAAATTTCCTGCAATATCAACAACCCTAATAAAGATGTTACCACATATTACAAACAACAAATCTTCAAAAATGACACTGAGGAACCCACATATAATGTAACCAGTTTTTCTCTGTGGCCAGGAAGCCAACGCCACAGCAGAGCAGTCTCTCTAAAAATGTTGACACAAAACAAGCAGAACACACCTTTCCAGCTCAGCGAGTCTGCCAGCTATTTCTTCCTCTTTCTGCGACACAGAAAGGTAACAGGGTGGCATGTTTAGAAAGATTTCTATGTGCCAAAGATAAACGAGTACGTTTGACTAAATAAAACCCTCAAACAGACATGACAAGCTCGTTTAGCTCTATTACCTTTATTTTGTCCCGCTCTCTCTGCACAAGAGTGCTCTTAAAACGCCGAGCAGTCTGACCAAACATTTCCTTTAAGTACAAAACGAGGTTTTTCAGAAGACAGCCAACATATCAAGATCCTTTGAACTACATATAAAAATGAATAAATGAACAAAAACAAGTCTACTTTCTCTTATAACGCCATGTAAATTCACTGTTGGCTATAAGTGGTAACGTTAGCTAGGGAAGCCATCCGGTTGTTATGGCAACAGGCTGCTCAGGTCATGTGACCTAGACAACCAGTTCGCACCTTCGCTCTAACGTCGGCATGCTCAGTGTACTTTTATACCCGGCATCACAAAATACAAAAACATGGCTTCGACACGTCCAACGGGTGGGCTAAACCTAATGACCGACAGCGCCCCACTTCCCTACTCCAATCACAGTGCATGTCATTCAGACGTGGGTTGATGCTAGTTTTCGAGAACATCAGCCGTTAAACAAAAAGACTCATTTGGCTGCTCTAATCAGTTTAATATTAAAAGCGAGAGACTCGCATGGTTCCCTAGTGAGGTTAGCAAGGTGAAGTATGTAGGGTTTAGTGTGTTGAATGAGAGTAGAGCCTTCATGCTGCAGGAAATAGTAGCAGAGGAGCCTGAACACTTCCTATTCCTACCTTTAAATAAAAAAATATGACTACGAAACGCCAGAGGGCGCCCTCGAGCGAGTCCTCGATGAATGGGGCTAAACGGCTAAAAATGAAAAGTTTAAATAGTTTCTCGTCACTTGTCCAGGGCATTGATTTAACTCTGTAAAGTAGAAGGATGTATTTTACTAAAAAGTAAAGAAAGTGCACCAGTATGTTTCCCTTTTCTACAGCAAATGTGTTTTAAGCAGTGGGCCTCTATCACTTTGCTCAAATGCTCCATGGTAACTCTTTTATTTTGAAACCCGGAAAACATTACTGAGTGGCAGCTCTCCTCTCTACAGTCTCTGGTAACTAGTTAACCTACAGAGTTAACCAGAGGCACTGTTGCCAACTTAGCGACTTTGTCGTTAGATTTAGAGCCTCTGGCGACTTCATTTTTTAAAAAGCGACTAGCGACAAATCTAGCGACTCTTTGTGGTGTTATTGGAGACTTTTGGAGACTCTGAGATGAACCCTCATGCTCTTCAGTGACTGTCCCCGTCCCACAGCACTCACAGTGCAGTCTCACAGTCAGAGCAGACCCACCCCGCTCCACGTCCACACTGCGCATGCGCCGCCGCTGACTGACCCCGCCCCGTATTTACAGAGCGGGATGTACGTAGAAATCGGATGTCCTTGGAGACCCTTAACTCAATCCCGTATATCCGAGATGGTCTCAGGTTGTCTGGTGAGGCTTGCTATGAGCACAAGCTGCCTGATGATGTTTTGCAGCTTTTTGGCACATCAGCTGCTTATTCATATAAGTCGGCTCCCTCAGCTGAACCTGCCATAGAAGACCAAATTGAAGATGACCTACTCTTTCAGTGAGCCAGAACAGTTTGTGAATAATAAGTTTGAAACTTAAGAAAACTAAAAATAATAATAAAAATAAATAAATAAACTAAAATTGAATTTAAAAAACTAAAAAAAAAGGAAAAAAAAACTAAGTAACTCTGCCAAAGTGTCTCTTTTAAGGTCACTTTGCCGTCCCAAGCCCGGATAAAGGAGGAGGGTTGAACGTAGAACAGCAGTTCTGCTAACTGCTACTCTTATGCTAACATTTAACAACACAGTAAAAAACTGATTTATGTAATTTACGTAAAAATGATTTATACACAGCATTAAACTCATGAGCGTGTTTTGAGAAGTGACTGCCTATTTCAAAGGCAACAGAAGTTGTTCATTTGTTCTGAGTTCATTTGTAGTTCTAACATATCTCGGCTGTTTTTTTCCTTTACAGTTTCAAAACCATACATTATGCAAATTAGGCGATGGCGTCATTTAGCGACTTTCCGGACAGCCAATAGCGACTTTCCTTACTGAAGAGTTGGCAACAGTGACCAGAGGCACCTCGATGTCATTTCGTCCGGCGCTGGAAGTCATATGGTCTTAGTTGTGTTTCTGTAGTATAGCCAGTGTCTGATTTGTAAAGAAAAGTAACATTTCTTACACCACAGTGTCCCATCGAACTAAAGCTACAGTGAGAACTTTATAGTCATTCACAGAGGAAAGCTAGGCTATCACGTGTGTTAGCAGCCGAGGACCCTTTACAGTTAGTTAGCCAGCTAACGTGGGCTCAGAGTAAGCTGTCCGTTTCGTCATGTTTAGATGATGTTAGCAGCAGTTTCTCACACTCGGACCGCGTGACTGTGTTTTAGTAGTAAGTCTTCGTGTGGACATTCATGATGCGGCCGGTAGCCAAAGGGCTCATAAGCATCATCCGTGCGTTCTCGAATCCGAACGTGGCTGGCATTCTTCGGCTTCAGACACAGTGGAACTCGCCCTCGGCGTTCCAGAACATTCGCCCGCTTTCGGTAAGGTTTGACTTGGCTATTATAGCTGCTTCTGTGCGAGGCCAGTAAGTTAACTAGTGTCCTGCCTTCTGACTCCCATACTCTGAATCCGCTAAGCTGACTGTATGTATGCACACACTTTCTGATTTTCGTGGATGGAGGTAACATAACGTCATAGCGTTGAATACTAATGTGGTGTAATTGCCCCCTGTAAACCGACTGCCAAAATGTAGTGATTTGTTTTCCTCCAGCGTCTGACTTGCCTCTCTCTATCCACAAGATGTCGCTGTGGCCATTCAGTGCTCAGCCGCGGGACTTCAGCCTGCCCAATGCGTCATGGAGCCCAGAGATGCGGAGAGTTTACGATCATTATATTGCGCTGTGTGAGGTGGAGACTATAGGGGGCGAGAAGAAGACGGGACCTTGGCGGAAGCTGCCCAGCTATAACCGTACTCTCAAATATGCCAAAGGTGATTCAAGGTCCATTCTCTCCTTGTGGCTGATTTTCCTGACTGCGTTGAAGTTTGAAGCCAGACTCATTCATGCTCTTTCCCTGCTGCCTCGTCTAGTCGTGAAATTTCCTTGTTATTAAATATTCCACAGTGAACTGTCACTGGTATTATAACAAATTGGAAGCAATTGGGAACAACAGCAACTCAGCCATGAAGTGGTAGACCATGTAAAATGACAAAGTGGGGTCAGTGGATGCTGAAGTGCATAGTGTGCAGAGGTCACCTAACTTTTTGCAGAGTCAATCACTACAGACCTCCAAACTTCATGTGGCCTTCAGACTAGCTCGAGAACAGCGTAGAGAGCTTCATGGAATGGGTTTCCATTACTGAGCAGCTGCATCAAAGCCTTACATCACCAAGCACAATGCAAAGCGCCGCCACTGGACTCTAGGGCAGTGGAGACGTGTTTTCTGGAGTGACGAATCATGCTTCTCCGTCTGTCAATCCGATAGACGAGTCTGGGTTTGGCAGTTGCCAGGAGACCGGGACGTGTGTGACTGGATTGTGCCAAGTGTAAAGTTTGGTGGAGGGGGGATTATGGTGTGGGGTGGTTTTTCAGGAGTTGGGCTCGGCCCCTTAGTTCCAGTGAAAGGAACTCTTAATGCCTCAGCAGGCCAAGAAATTTTGGACAATTTCATGCTCTCAACTTTGTGGGAACAGCTTGGGGATGATCCCTTCCTGATCCAACATGACTGATCCAACAAGTGTGCCAGTGCACATAGTAAGGTCCATAAAGACATGGATGAGCGAGTTTGTTGTGGAAGAACTTGACTGGCCTGCGCAGAGTCCTGACTTCAACCCAATAGAACAGCAGAGACTGTAAGCCAGGCCTTCTTGTCCAACATCAGTGTCTTGACCTACATCCATCTTGACCTACGACCTAAGCAATGTAGGGGCTCTGATCAAGGCACTAGGCCGAAACCTCATAAGTGTACAATGTCCCAACTCTAAAAACACCCTTACATTAAAGCTGGCCTGAATTGTAAATCCTTCCTTCCGTATCGTGACATAACTCTGAGTGAAACATATTATTACTGAAGGTGGGATTGGTGGAGGAGCCAGGTGACAGGTTATTGGTTAATGTTATTGTCCGATGCCAGCTGGTGCATCGTGACAGCCAAAAACCAAAAGAAGTATTAGAGTTGTCATTACATGGTTAATAATGGGTCAATTTTGATTTCAGGTTGGCTTTAATGCTCTAACTGCAAATTTAACAGCACAGCCACTTCAGACTTGCTCTGAGTTTATCATCAAAGAGCACAATATAGAGGAATATAGATGTATAATTTACTGACAGTATTGTTGAATTATTCAGTGCTACATATTATGTCTACATAGACAGATGCCTCCATTGTGTTGCCAGTACCATCCAACCTGACAGAAACAAGATCACTCTTGCTCTGGCATTGCCATTAGACAAATATGAGGATATGTACATAGTTTATGGTAAAAGTACTGAAAATGCCCCTTTTTCCATCTGTCAGGAGGAACATATCTTAGTAAGATGATCCAGTCCAAAGCTCGACTCTTCACAAGGAGCATAAAGGAGCACGGAGCAGCATTTGAGTATGTCATTTTTGTGAACAAGCAGGAGAAGAGATGTGTATGCGTGTTTCAGGCTGGACGTCTACTGGAGGGACCACCTGGGTGAGCAAACGTCATCTCACAGAAACACAATACTCAAATAACTGCATGTCACAATACATTGTGGTTTGGCAGAAACAGTTACCGGTCTTGATTATAAGCATTGCGTACTGCTGATTGACGATATATGTGGTCCTTTTTGTGAGAAAAAGGGGAATCCCCTTGCATGTAACATGGGAAGTGATGTAAGCCTGCTTTCCTGTGCCACAGGCATGTGCACGGAGGAGCAATAGCTACCATGATTGATACTGTGATGGGTGGTCTTGCTGCTTGCCTGTCTGGGCCCATAATGACTGCCAATCTCAACATCAGTTATCGCAGGTACAGCATTCTTAACTCAGAAATTCAGAGGTGACACAGTGTTCCAGGATGGTTTGTCATGTAGTTTTCCCAGTATTCATCTCAGAATAAAATATATATATTTTTCCACTTGTTAGAAAATAAAAACTAACAGCTTATTTAAAACATTTACAGGATTGCAAAGGAATGTAGTTTACCATATAATGTGTATTACCTTGTAACACAAAAGTCCATTTAAAGTGTTCAGTTTTACACTTTGACCTCAAAGCCACACCGTTTACCTTGTGTGTAAGCAGTTTAATACTAAACAGTCTTTCTCACAGATGTTCTCTTTCTTGTCCTTTGTTCTCATATAGCCCGATAACGCTGGGTAGTGTAGTCCTTATTCACAGTGCTCTGGATCATGTGGAGGGCAGAAAAACCTTCTTAACCTGTAGGGTGACCAGCACTGATGAGACTAAACTACACACAGAGGCAACAGGTGGAGTAATAAAGACGCACAAACACACATGCACAGTGGGGACCACAAAGGACATATTCATAGTATATAGCAGTTCATATGTGCATTAATATGTTAATCACATGGATTATGTTCCATTAAAAATGACAGTTTCCAAGTTAATGAGAATATATTAGTATTTTGTATTAAAAGTAACTGTTCCTGTCATTTAAGTCAGTATGAAAGTTTACCCGTGTTAGAGGGACAAACTAAATACCATAAATGTCTAAATGGTTAGTAAGGGCATCCCTGCAGCACAGGCCTGAAAAAGCCGAGACGTACTGCAGTGTGAAAAAGAAAGAATCTCGCTTTTGAACTTTTCCACATTACTGTAAAATACTGGAATGTAAAAAAAAAAGTGCAGAAAAGATTAATGTTAAATAGCTATAGGTGTAAATTTAAAAAAGAACATTTTAAAATTACCCATCATCTAAAGGCCAGGAATAATAAATGCTGCATAGAATCAGAATCAAGCTTTATTGGCCAGGTATGCTTACACATACAAGGAATTTGATTTTGGTTACAGGAGCTCACAGTGCACAGTATTAGACAGACATTTACATGTAGTGAATAAAATAAAATAAAAATTAAATACAATACAAATACACACACACACACACACACACAGTCATACCTGTAACGTTTACATTGTGCAAAGTATGGGTCTAAAGTTAAAGTGCTGAGTGCAGCAGCAGTTAAAGGGTGTAACAGTGGCAAAGAAAGGGATCAATGAGGTGACAGTCAGATAAGTTGGCTATATGGCAGGTAAGTCAGATGATGGAATAAACACTGGTCTGAGATGGTAGTTCCAGAGAATGGAGTTGAGTTTGATACTATATATCAGTATTTTAGAAGCGCAGTTTAGAAGCTGGAATATTTTAATGTGTAGAAGTCTTTAACTGTAGAATTATGAAGGTTGTAAATTACAGAAATTCATTTATAAACACACATGCCACTTATGCTTGAAATACATAAATACATATGGTTAACATTTTTTTTCTCTCTCTCCCCCCCCCCCCCCCCCCCCCCCCCCTTTCCTTCCTTCCTCCCTCCCTCCCTATTTCCCCACAGCGTTATTTGTGTCAATTAATGTGGGCCATTTATTTGGGACATAAGGTTTAAAGCAGGCCAGAAGCCACCATATTTGTGTGTGTGTGGATTGGGTTGGTGTGAGTGCGTGTATGAAACGACCAGCTAGTGGTAGCAATGTTTAACCTCCGCCAGCTGTCACAGCCACATGAGACTTCCTCTGATGTGCCTGATATTTAATTACATTAACATGCCAGAGAGCAAATATTTATTTATTTTGTATATTTTTTTTAAACTCTGTATTTATTGACATTTTACCACTGGCACTACTTACTCATGAACTGTTATATTTAAACCTTTACTTGGGATAGACTTTGAGATGGTGCTTGACATACCATACATTATTTTAATAACTTTTAAGTTGGTAGTTAATGCTTCTCAAGTAATATCCTTTTGATGATTCTATGTAGTTATTCATGTATACTGGAATTATGTTTATATAAATATGCAGTCTATGTCTGTGTAAATTTGTTTTGTAAATACCTCAAAGTTTTTTCGGTAAAGCCGTTATTTTTGAAAAGTGTATTTCTCTTAGTAAGTCGGCAGTAAGTCGGATTGGTTTCCAGTCAGGGTTGGACCCCACCAGGGCTGTCTGTTGTCACCGATTCTGTTCATATCTTTAATGGACAGAATTTCTCGGAACAGCCAAGCGGCAGAGGGTGTCCAGTATGGTGGCCTCAGGATTTCATGTCTGCTTTTTGCGGATGATGTGGTCCTGTTGGCGTCATCAGGCTGGGACCTCCAGCTCTCTCTGGACCAGTTTGCAGCTGGTCGGGAGTGAATTCTTGCCCCAAGTGGAGGAGTTTAAATATCTTGGGATTTTGTTCATGAGTGAAGGAAGGATGGAGCGAGAGGTTGACAGGTGGATTGGTGCGGCATCCGCAGTAATGCGGACCCTATACCGGTCTGTCATGGTGAAGAGAGAGCTGAGCCAGAAGGCGAAGCTGTCAATTTACCGGTCAATCTATGTTCCGACTCTCACCTATGGTTACGAGCTTTGGGTAGTGACCAAAATAACGAGATCGCGGATACAAGCGGCCGAAATGAGCTTTCTCCGCAGGGTCGCCGGGCTCTCTCTTAGAGCTAGAGGGAGAAGATCAGCGATTCAGGAGAGGCTCGGAGCAGAGCCACTGCTCCTCCACATTGAGAGAAGCCAGTTGAGGTTTTTTGGGCATCTGGCAAGGATGGCCTCTGGATGCCTCCCTAGGGACGTGTTCCAGACATGTCCGACGGGGAGGAGACCCCAGGGAAAACCCAGGACACGTTGGAGAGATTATATCTCTCAACTGTCTTAGGAACGCCAACACCAGGTAACGGCCAGATACAGAGAGGTTGTTAATAATAGTCAGTATTATCGCACTGTAATATCACTAAATAGTAACACTTGGTTGACTGAATGTTATCCCATTTTTCCACCATCATATTTTTTTAGGTTTCCTTTGTTAAGTTAAAACGTAAATGTTTGTACATGGTGAAGAGAAAATGACTGGTTTCTGTTGTCACATGTCTTGCTGTTACATCTGAGTCTGGAACACTGGTCACCTATCCATCACAATTAACCACCAAACACAGCCAACTGAAGAAACCTGACCATTCTGTCTGCTTTGCGAAGTGTTGCCTCTGCAGTTCAGGGTGTGTGCTTGTCTTTTGTCAGTAGTTGCTGGTTTCTGGTGTATTTCTTGTTGGGTCTTTTGTGTTATTGTTATGTGTTCTCATGTTTTTTGGACTTTTTGTTTGTCACCTTTTTTCAATAAACTCCTCATGAGGTCACATCTAACCTTATATCAGTGATTTGTTTTATTTTTTATTTAATTTTATTTTTTATAAAATTGTGAGGCTATTGCTTTACAGGTGCACTGTTTCTATTGCATAACCAGTTCACTCAGGATAGATGAATATGGTAATATGTACTGTTTTGTGAAAATGTGACCTGTTAATATCGTATTGTGACATACTGCTTACCCCTTTGAGGAAATCACTAGTGAGAGTGAAGATTACAGTCGCTTGTCTGCAAGACTGAGGCTCATAACTGCGGCTTGAATAAAGGTAACCTTTCATCTCTGGATTGGAGATGGTTCAATTTTCGTTCACAAAGCAAACCTGAGATTACATGTGCACACACAGTTCTAATGTTATCTTCCGTGTTCCACTACAGAGAGCTTCCAACCCTGCGTCTCATCTATATCTTGCTATAGCCTCCTCCCTTTTTTACTATTCCAGTAAAAAGGCCTAAATAATACCACAGAGTTACGGTAATGAATGACACACTGTCCACATCTGAAGAGAACGCATTCATATCGGTAGTCTTTGAAGTTAGCACCTCTGACGATACAGTGATTCAATATGATGCCTATAGTGCATACTACAGTGTGGTATGGCTGTTGTCCGCTCACTGGGCAGTCAGCTTCACCTTCATGTCTCAGCAGCTTTGAGAAGGATCTCAACACATCTCCAAGACTACACATACAGAAAACATGGAAAACACAAATAAAAATGTTCTGTGAAGTCAGTGTTTTATTTTATTCTCTAAACTACACTACATACATGGTTTTAGAGAAAAATTCATGGATAATACGAAAGTTTTTTTTTTCTCGAAATACTGTACAAGTGGCCTTCCCAACCTTAGATAGGTTCCTAATGTGTGGTGCACACTAACTGGAGGGTAGAATTACCCTTTCATCCACCAATTCTCAGGTCAGGTCCTCAAAGACAGCCAAAGCTAGAGGGCAGGGCAAAACATTGTAAGGCAAATGGTACCCAAAAAGAAAACTTTACCACTATTTTGCCACTATTAACATTAATCGGACAACATGATGGCTCACTGGTCATTTTGCTATCCAGACACCATGACCCATGGTTCCAATGACAACCACTGTAAAGAAAGTCCAGATGTGGACGTTACTCCGTAATGCACTTTCACATCAAACTACTCTGAATGACTTAAGTTATTTGGTCTCAAAGACTGACTTGTGCCGAAAAGTTGACAAATTAAGGGTCCCCTTTACGCCTCATCCTACACCACACTGTCCATAGCGAGCAATGTTTATATGCGGTATTTTGTGCGTGATTGTGACCATCAGTCCCGAGAGAAAGACGTGAGCCCGATAACCAGCGCTCCATGTGTCTCCAGCGCTCCATGTGTCTCCAGCGCGCTTCAGCCGCAGCGCTTGATATTCAACGGCCGTACGTCGCGTAATTAAACGCGTAAACTGACAATAACACCAAAACTGACATATTACATTCCAACAAATTGGCCTTTAGATCCATTACATGGTTATATCCTCTTATCCCCGCAGAAAAATGACCATTAGAATTAAAGCCTAATGGTTTACACTAGTTTCCTGTAGAACACCTTTAGATCCCATTAGGAAACCATCAGATACATTTAGAAACAGCCATTGGTCACCTGTTAAACCATTAGGAACTTCTGTGATATATTATTATATCACCCCATCAAAAAAGGCCGAAACACATTACAAAACCATCAGGAACCAACAGGAACACTCTGGCTTGTGTGGGTTTTTTGGCAGGGTCCTTTAATTCGCTCCAGGACTGTTAGGTTTCACGCTCCTACATGAACGAACGAATGACTAAACGTCATTTCAGTTATTTTTTCTTCGACATATTTTACAGTAATATTTTTCCGTAGGACTGTTAGACCAGCTGTATATTCACCGACCCTTCGCCTTCACACAGAGCCGGTCAGTATTTTACACCTGTCAATCAGAAACGCTTCTCATTAAGCTCAGACGAGTTGGCGCCGTTTCAGGATTTTATGTCACCTCGTTGATGAAACCTTTTCTGCACAGTTTTAAAGTATTTGCGGATTTCATCAGAAATTATTTTTAGATCCCTCTCTGTCCCAGCGGGCCCCACATCTCTCTCTATGTAGGGCAGCAGGTTGTGTGTTGGTGTCTGAGGAGTAGCCGAGCTCAGCTCTGGTCCAGGCGGCTTTAGCTGACGGCTTGTGTGGGACTAAAGCGAGTATCCGCGGTGGGGCTTTTTTTCCATACGCGGTATGAACGTTGACCCCCCCCCCCCCCCCTCTCTCTGCCCCACCCCCCTTCTTCCACAGTAAAACGTGCCGACTCGAGCATTTTATCTTTAACGACGCCTGAACTGTTTCTGTAAATAAATATATAAATCGGCCCAAACACGCGGCTGAAAAGTTGCATATTACGTAATTATTCAAATGAAATACAATGTTTTGTAGTGTCATACTGATTTTTAACAAAACAAACAAAAATAATCCCGAACTGACTGTGATTAAAAGTAGGAAAATGAAAAGTAATCCAAACACTCAAATGGAGTCTGTTAAACGCTCAGCTGCTGAATAACGTCTGAAAATGACACTCATCAATGGTCACTTTAAGCGATGAAGCGTCTCCCTCATCTTAGTACATTTAGCTGAAGGACTCGGATGTGTTACAGCTCGTTCTGTTCTTTGGTGAGGTCTCTCACATGGAGGGCAGAACAAAATATGCTATTCATGTTGTTTTATAGCAGAGCAAAACCGTTCAGATGAAGCCTCAAGATAATTCTTTCTTCTATCCTTTCATCTTTCCATTCAAGCTTGTTTACTATTATTTTCAGAGTCGGCATGAAGATCAGCTGTTGATTAAAACACATACCTACATGTTATACTGTTCAGTCTTGCTATTCTTTCTTTTCCCTCCATCCTTCTATAGATACCCATTGAGTCTAATTTGAGCTACAGACACCAAATCTTACACAAACCTTGCAGTGTTGAAAGCAAAGCTGAAAGTACTGATCTAACCACCTTCGCTCCTTCACTCCTCCAATCCAGTTGATTTTACTGCTCCTACAATTGAATACATTTGGTACTAAGATTCCTCTTTTCACTCAGCATTTCATACTGACAGCACGAAACCCCTGCTGTGCTATCCATCCTCTATTGTATCAAACCCTAAATATATTTAAAAGCCTCCATATTAGACTCTGGGCTTGGAAAAAGCTCTGACATACCAACTTTATTCACAAACTTTACATGCAGCTTTCTGTTAGAATTTGTGCCCATTAGGCTACACTTCACTAATGTTTTACATCAGATATTAACTTTATTGAAGCAGGTTGTTTATAATAACAAAAAGTATTAACATGTAGTGGCACTGTATTACATAATCACTTCAGAAACTCTGAGAAACTTATACTTCCCCTAAAAACAAGTGGATTCTTTTTTTCTGTGACATTTCTAATGGAGATTAAATAATAAATATTCCTCTTTATACTCATCTTTTACTTCAATAAAAGCTTATACTTTTTTACCACACTACATCTGCACTAAAATGAGGCTCACCTGCTCATCATTCAAGTAATATCACACAAAATTTAAAAATGGTTCTTCAAGCACTTTTAGTTCCTTTTAGAACCATAAGTTCTATATAGATCCATTTCATATTTAAATGGTTCCTTGCATGGAAATGGTTGTTCAGATTGATGAAGATTGTGTTGTATATGGTTCTACATGGAACCTTTTTGAAAAGGGTTCTGTATAGCACCAAGAAGTGTTGTTCTGTTGTTACAATGTCACGCTTGCATGTAGAACCATTTTCAGAAAGTATTGTCCTTTTCACCCACTGATCCATATTTATACATTTGTTTATTTATGTTAATCAACATACACATTAGCCTATGTTACACCTCTCCTGGGTAACCAGGTTTTCCCACAGCAAACAAACAAGCATCTCATAAGCTTTGTAAAGCAGAGATCCTATTAAAGTATTGATTAGTCAGGAGTGCCTCTGTTGTGCTACAGACCGACGGTAACACTTTTTTTCAGACAAACAAACACAGGCGCTTAGACCCATTCGTGATCCATGTTCTCAATTAGGCTGATAACTTAAGCCCAAAGATGAGGACAGTCTAATAAGAATATATTCTTATTCCCTCAGCTCTCTTCCAACTGGACAGGCTTGACCGTGGGCTCAAGTTATAGTGCGGATCGGATGAATCCTGCGCTGTGAAAGCGGAGAATCATAATAAAATGCTGATTATTTATGAGCAGAGTGTTAGGGTGTTTATTCCCTCAGTGCGCCGTAAAGCTCCTTCAGCTCCGTTGCTGTAAAGCACTCCGGGCTGATTACATAACGGCGGTGACATAACGAAGCTCCGCTAACCCTCCAGCGCGGGACTCTCTCCACAGCGGGTGATCGCCGCTCTCTAACGGCCTGCACACTTCGCTGCTTTCTACAGGAACCGAGGAGCCCAGCCTCTCATCATTAACTATCTATTTAGCAATATACGGGAATCTCGTCAGAATGGCGATGTGCTTGTTAAAACGCTTGCGGCGACCCGGGCGCTAGATAAGCCCTCACTCCTCTTCCTCGAACTTTGTTTATCGCTGTGGGTCTCTTAGTAATCGAGTTCGAAGTTAAATAGCCACCAGGAGTGGACGACCGGACGTGCTGTGAGGTGCCGGTGTTGCTACAGGGTGTTGACTGAAAAGTTATGGAAAATGAAGACCCCGAGTCTCCGGAGCAGAGCCTTAGCCACGCGGACAGTGCACGAGGTAGGAATTAATGCCGCTGTGGACAAGTTACATGCTCTTATTATAGCCTGCATGTTTGTATAATGCGTCATTTTCCTCAGCAAGCGTTACATTCACCTCTCTCTCTCTCTCTCTCTCTCTCTCTCTCTCTCTCTCTCTCTCTCTCTCTCTCCCTCTATGTGTGTCTAAGGCACTCTTAGTTGCAGCTATGAGGGCTGGCACAGTGACACACTATAAATATCCTCTGGAGCACGAGATCCCTCACACACACACACACAGTTAAATCTTCATCTCTGCATCTACTGAAGCACCACGCTTTGGAAGCTCACATGCGTTCACACGATCACAGCCCACTTTTACACTTTTCTGGTGCAGTTCTGCAGCACAGTCAACTCCAGAGTTAGATAAAGTAGCTTAAACCCATTTTCAAGCACAAGTATTGTTACCTCAGTGAAACACTGACTCAAGCTGAAGTAAAAATAGCTTAGCAAAAAAAAAAAAAAACTTCAATAAGAAAAAGAATGAACTGACAGATTAAAAAATACTCTATTGTAGTACTGAAAAGTTAGTGGATAAGTACATCCAGCATCTATCAGCAGGAATAAAGTTCCATAGATATATTCTTCTCTTTCTGGGAGAGTTTTGGTTCAAAAGAAATGTTAAAACTAGAACAAAATGAAATCTAACACAAAAGCAAAATTACTCACTTAATGTGAATAGTTAAAGTAAAACTGAGTGAAACACACATTTCTTTCCTTTCCTCACAACTGGGTACAAGTAAAAGTGTTATAATGAAAAGACTTTAATTAATGGCCTATATAATTAAAACTTAAATTGAAACCTTGTCCACACTTTTTTGAAATAAAACACTTTGATGATCATGTAAACGGTGGTAAAGTTTCGACTCGGACCGAACACTCATCAGCGTACACAATATATCACACATTGAAACTAAGCTGCAAATGATTATTTTTGTGGTGTTATGAAAACCAATGGAATTGCACATATCTGCAACTGTTTACCTTCATCCATTCATGTTTAAGTTATTAGGAGGGACTCATAACATATGAACATATTTTTGATTAATGTTCAATTGGAACAAAGATCACTTATATATGAGTTTTAAAGGCATAGCAACCGAAAAGTCTGTTTAATTCAAAAGAATACAGAGAGGTTGGAAAATTTCTTTAAAGTTTGAACAAGAGTTATGGCTGCCTTCAATACATTAAACCACACAAACAAAAATATAAACACAAGAGAAATGTGGGATATTCATCCTTTAAATACATGTAGCTAATTGCAATGCAACTAGTTACTACTCACCTCTGGTCTATAAAAGTGCTATATTTCTCTGGACTTCATACATAAGAACGCCTGCAGTTTGTGCCAAATCATGCTCCATGTCTTGGTTTAAAGTGCCTATGATGTGTGTGAGAACAGAAAACTCATCAAACCCATGGCTTACTTTTCAGTTACTTATTATAAAATTATTTGGTCACTACTGTGAATTATTTGGTACCTACTATGGTGCTTATGTGTAACTTTGGTGGTCATAACAGTGGAGAACTGAAATGTGGGCCTACATACCAGCCCTTAAAGTATAATGGGTTTATCTTTATAGGCTGAGTGAAAGTCTCACACACACACACAATTAGCAGTATTGGTCCGTCAGTCCGTCTAAGTTTTAAGATCACTAAAGCATTTTCAGGAGCACTGTAGCTGTACAGAGGGTTACCTGTCTCACATAGCTGAAGAAAAAAAGAACAGGAAATGATACTACTAGATGAGGAGGGAGAGAGGGGTAAGAGTAATACACTGATAACTGCAGGAAAAGCCAACCAGAACACCTTTAGAGGACCTTATTCTCAAAAAAGCCCCCTTCATTCTGGCATATTTATTAAATTAACAACTGAGGTTTGATTTAATAAATTACTCTGGCTTACATGCAGTTTATTAGTAATTCTTTGCTGGAGAGGGTGGCCAATGCAAGGAACCTCATTCCAGAAAAATGAAACGTTTGCTCATTAATCGCAGACCACAGTGCTCATGTCATGTGCATATAGGAACTGTGACTTCCTATGATTCGTTTATGATTTGAGTAACTGTATCTGAAATGATTAAGAACTTACCAAATTGCTTGACCCTGAAACTATAAGACACTTTCTAAAATCATTCTGCAGTATAGCAGGTGTCAAGTGATGGCAAGTTAAAATATCAATAATCATAGTGAGCAAATGAGTAAAATGAATGGCTTGATTGTGTTTGAAAAAAGGCCCACAGTCCTTAACAGTCTTTAGGCTAACCAGATTACATAAATATGGTCACGTGAGCTCATGATCTTGTGACATAAAAATTAGACTTATTTCCCTCATTAGGTTGAAGACTCTGCTGTAACTGTAAGAATATATTTCATGATCAAACAGAGTGGTCTAAACTCATATTTAAGTAGTATTGTAAAAAATAATGACTCAAGTAAAAGTTTCTGAAAAAACACCTTGTGAACTACAAAAGTAGCAGACCAAAAACCTCTTCAATACTGAAAGAGCTGCAGCTGAATTTCTTAGTACATCTAGCATCAGCATAGAAAATGAAGTTTGTTGGGAGCTGTTCTTGATCTTTTGAGATGCTTTTAGTCTGCAATGCTAACACTCCAAAGTGAGATGCTGTCACAAATGTAGCACAATGAAATAAACACAAAAAGGAATGAATAACTACATTTAAAAAAATACATTTTATCAGGTGAAAAGTAGATTCTTTTCCTCACAAATATTATTGCATAGAAATAAAATGAGTGAAAATACTTAGGCAAGAACAAATCCATCAAAACTACACTTCAGTAAATGCAACTAGCAGCCCACGTCTGTACACAGTTGGTGCATGTTATTCTTGTTCACCTTTCTGAATGGGACACAGGTGAAATGTTGACAGCACATCTTGTATGTTAGGGTATTTCCTGGGTGAAAGTTTGAATATTTTCAAATCTATATTATGTTCAAGCAGTGTCCCGTCACTTTCCCTTCCTCCCTTTTTGCCTCACTCTTTCCCCTTGAGTCTTCTATTAATCATGTACTCCTACCTTTCCTCTTTTATCTTTTGCACTGTTGCTTTCTTATGCAATCCTATCTGTTTAGTTCTCTCAGTGAACCTTAGTGCCAATAGGCACTCTAATCTCTGCATGCAGAAGTATAATGGTGTAAACATTATGACATGCAGGTCAACACCCATTCCACAGTATGACCCCCATTCACCTGACCTTATTAAAATTAAGAAAAATAACCGCACAATACCGTAAAAAAAAGTCGTTTAGAAATGCTTAACCATCTTACAGTGCAAGCATTTGAGAGATGAGGTGAACGTTTTCAGGTTGTGAATGTGGCTAAAGTAGAAGGCCAGGCTTTCTGCTTTAGTGGACTAAATGTCAGCTAATGTCAAGGCACTTGGTGCACTTAATGGCAAAGAAGAGGGGCTGAGGATCTCTAGCTGTGGTCAGGTCTGAAGGTCTGAAGACTGTTAGCTAATGTGCAGAGGTAGAAAGAGGAGCCATCCATAGGTAGAAGTGCTGTAACTTCAAAGAAACACTCCAGTCAAAATAAAAGCAGCTACCAGCTTGAGCATGAGTAAAAGTATCAGGTCCAAAAAGTCATCAAGTTGCCTAATGGAAGTGCAGTGGAATGTCTTAGTTTTAGGCTACAAGCAAAAGAGCACAAGCACCTGTTTCCCCTGCAGAGTTAATGTCCCATAAAACATTGCAGGGTGAAGAGGGTACAGAGTGCACAGTACAGCTTTTTCAGTGATCCATAGGGGTAACGATTTCTTTGCTGTCTTCCAGAGTGAAACTTATGTTGTTTCATCCAATGACGTGCTATACCCCCATATTACCCTCCCTTCACATGCTTTTACAGCTCTTTGATGCTTGTTGATTACATTTTCTTTGTTTTTTTTTCTTTTTATTTCCATGTGGTTTTGCTTCTGTATTCTTTTTGTTCTTGTTCTCTCGATTTCATAACTCCTACATAGGCTGACTACTGACTCTCTCTTTGTAAAAATACTGCCGTATGTTGTAAGAGTGGAGATAATCTGGATTAGGATTAGCAGTCAGTGAATCTGTTTGAACTCTTGATCTATTTCCAGGAGCCGATTGACTAATTTCAGATGTGCAAACTTACCTCCATTACCCTACTGCACGTATTACCTCATTACACACACATACACATATACTCGCACTGCAGTGGTAAGAATGGCAGTTTATTCTAAACTAATTGGTGTGAATGAAATGGAATGTTTGTTGTTGTTGTTGTTTTTTATTAAATTCTTTCTGGCATCCTTTAAAAACACCAGTTGTCCTTTACACTGTATTTTGTGATGAATGGGCCAACAGAAAGGTTTCAAAATGAGCGGGAATTAAATCTCATTACATTGACATACATTAACAATTAAGAACATTTTTACATCTCATGAAAAAGTACTTTTGGGTGAAAGGAATCTTTACAACATCCACATAGACATTCTAAGCTTTTATAATGCATTTAAGCAGAAATGTTTAGCACATGCCTCCTTATGATCGCCACAGTTAGTCAGAATACTAAACCTGATGTTTGTCAGACAAGCTACTGTACATCAAAACATTAAAACCATAAGGGAATTTTCAAACGTTAGCCAGAAAGGTCAGTTTTACACTAGACAGGCAGTCTGTGTGGACACCTCCTATGGCTACATGGGTCCTTGCAGGCTGGTTATGTAACAGCAGAGGACAACCGCCCCTCTCAGACTTTGTGTATGTCTGTGTACATCTGGGAGTATATGGGCATTTTTTCCTGCAGTTAAAAAATTATTTCTGAAGTAATATTCATAATGAATTAATACCATACTGTGTATACCAACATTCAGTGTCCTATTAAAATATCAAAATTCACTAGTACATGTGATGCGTTTACCATACGGTAGATATCAGTGATATCCATCCATTTATTAAAACCAGACATTAAATTGCATTTAAATTTATATACACATAAAACAAATTTGTTTGTATGTATTTAAGTATTATTTAAGCATTTGACTTTAAGAAACATATACAAACACTATATGTTAATAGTGTGGAGCACTCCTTACACTTTCTGTCTGTGCAGTGACAATCTGCTTACTGTTCTTTGTTTTCCTTGGTCCCTGTACTGCCCTGTGCAGTGTTCTCTCTCTCTCTCTCTCTCTCTCTCTCTCTCTCTCTCTCTCTCTCTCTCTCTCACCCCCCCTCCCCCAAGTACATACTAAGGGTTATGTAATCCAGGCAGCATTTAGATCTGTTTCCACTGGACCTTGTCACCTTGGCAATCCAGGTATAGGGAAGCCCTTAATCAATGGCCAAAAGATGAACCTGCTTGTTCCCACACAGACAGACACACAGACAGACAGACAGACAGGCAGACACACACACACACACACACACACACACACACACACACACACACACACACACACAAGCAAACACTATGTCCATTGTTTAAAACTGAAAGCCTTTCCTCTTGCAAAGGCAAATGCAGGCCTGCCAGATACAACCACTTGAGATTTAATCTTTAACAAAGAGAATGTAAAGAATAAATGATTGAGGAACAGTCTGTTTTCTGGGTCTGTTTCCGAATGCATCTGCAAGCTGTCATAAACCTATTTGTGCGTATTCCGCTACATAGGCAAAATGATTTCTTTCTTTCTTCTTTAAAAAAGCCACACAGTCCTTCAAAGACACTGCGTGAGACGGTGTGAACGAGAAAGAAAGACAGAGAGAGAGACAGACTGTGTTATGCAGCCCACTGCCCAGTGATTGTTATCTTACCTGCGCTGTATGTTCAGACACGCAAACACACATCTAAAAATACACTTAGGAAACAGCCAACCCAGCACCAAATCTCAACTTACTCAAAGTGTGGTCAAACGTCAGACAGTGGAGATCAGAGCTGCTGTGTGTGTGTTTGTGTGTGTGTGTGTGTGTGTGTGTGTGTGTGTGTGTGGGAGGGAGGGGGGTGCTTTTTACCATCACTGCTTAGCTGAGAATATGTGTGTATGTGTGTGAAAAAGACAAAGTATTGGTCTTTGTTTCCAACATGAGTCTATTTTCCCAGGGACAGAAAGCATTTTTTAAACTTAATATATGCATTACAAAATTTTACTGGATTGCAATAAAATGGTATGCTGAGGAATTTGTAACATCACACTTTATTTACTCATTTATTTCATTATTATACCTAATTATTTATTTACTTAAAAAGTAATTTAAAAAATACTGGGAAAAACATGCAGCTCACATCCTGCTCCACTGATGTGACCACCACTAACATTTTTGTCTGTTTATTTGCCTTGGGCACTGTTGACTGTGTGTATGTCTACAGATATTTAAGATGTATCTAATTCTTATTTTATTTATTTCACCCTGTTTAGGAAACCCACTACCCAAAAAGACACATCTGAGTGAGTACCATTACTAAGGTGTACTTAAAAGTGTGCCTCTTTGTCGTACTGGACCTGAAATAGAAGCACATGAATGTGCTTGAATTTGCTTTCTGTCTTTTCTGAATGTAAGAGCCACACCCAATCAAATCCATGGTATCATACTGACCTGGTTTCACACCGGCCTTGCTATTGGTGCCAATAGATTGAGGCATTTGTGCTTCACCCAGTCGTGATGCTGGCACACACCTGTCTCTTCTGGTCGATTACCAGACAGAATAGTTTTGACATATTTCCCTGTACTCAGCAAAAGAACAGTTAACCGCTTGACTTAAAACATACTTAGAATTTGTTACTTCAACATAAGCCCAGTCACATCTAGCATAATTTTGTTTCCAGCAGGTTTTCTATTTTTTTTGTTTGTTTGTTTGTTTTGTTTTCTATCAAGTACAGAAAAACATTTTGAAATGACTGTCCATAGTAACTGAATGTATGCTACAGATGCAGCAGATGGAGATTAGGTCACAAAACACTGGAGTATTCCTTATTGTTATTTAGTAACTACTATGAATTATTTGGTAACGTCTATGAAACTAATATGTAAGTTTTGTAGTTATGACAGTGTAGAATTACAGTCCAGGCCCACATAATAGACTAATGGAACAGATTAATGGATCAAGCATTTCTAAGGGACTGACTAAGGCACTGTGATGTTTGTTCTAGGTTTTATGTCTTTGTAAGGGAATGACAAAGTATGTTCTGATATGGAAATTTTGAGCTGATAGTGATATCCAATATTTTTCATATACATCGATATATTAACTTTTATAAATGGTAGAAACTGGGACAAAATCCTCCTGGGTTAGCATTCAAGACAAATGTAGCATTTGCTTCTGCAGAGTTATTTGTGAAGGGGGTTCGCTGTTTTAAAGTATTCAATGGGCTCTTTTAAATACAACTAGCTGTGGTATTGAGCAGTGGTGTAGGGATACAGTTGGTCCATGATTAGGCATGATTCATGTTACTGAGATTACAATTAGATATTCTTATGACGTTTTGACCAAAGTTTAAATGAAGAAAATTGATGATCCGTGTTACACAACTGCTAAAGAGACTAGAACCGCAACGTAGAAGTGCTGTGGTCCATCACATGAATAAGTGGATCATGGACTGATGTTTTTTTTTTTTTATTTAGTGTTCAAACAATGCAATTGCATTGTAGTTCGCTTAATCTCTTATTCTCCACATTGGTCATTGTCACATTTTTATTTTGCAATATCATGATGTCACAATTTACTATTATGCACTAAAGAGAGTGTGTGAAACATAGATGTGCAAATATGCCCATGAATTGCATGAATATGCCCAGTGATATGTGCATGTTGGGCAGCTGTGCTACCGTGGTTACAGAGGTGGTCTTGTAGCAATGTAGCAGTGCATAACTACATCTGCCAAACATCCACTGCAATCTGCACCTGTCTCCATATATATTTTTACTTCTGGGACTGGAGCTATGTGTTTTAAGTGTTTGTAGAGATGGTTCTGTTTACCACACACACTGTGTTTCTCTCTGTCTAGGGGTGTGTGTGTGCACCACCTGAGTCTAGATAACATCTGAGTGTATTTTTGTGAGGCTGCCGTTCAGAACTTGCACGGGTCTTTATTACACCTGTGCACTGTGAAAGCCACACACACACACACACACACACACACATACAGTTGTGTCTCTCTTTTCACTTTCTCTGTCTCTATTTTACAAACATGGCATATGTTAAATACACCTATTCAGCTATTACTTGTTGACACCATGAAATAGGGAATGAACATACATCTACTGCTTGACCATGTCACAATTAACAATCTACGGCAGTAACCATTAACATGTAGAAATATTTTAAGAAGGCGCTAATATCTTCCATCTCAGTTTTCAGTGGCTTGTGGTTCTTTCCACTGTATTGTGATAATGCATTGTAATTATTTGATAATCATCAGTGCTTGCACTAAAGGTCGTGAGGGCGGAATTGAGAAAAAATTAGAGGTTTGTAAAAGATAGAGGAATAAGTGAAGAGCAGAAGTGGATAGAATAGCTCACACTCAAGAAAAAAAAAAAATCACTCAAGTAAAACATTTAAATTCAGAACGAATGGCTCAAGCCAAAGTACAGTAAAAGTAACCCAGAAAAAAAAAAAAACATTTTTAATTATTAATTATGGAGTTACTAACAGAACCATACTGCAACTTGTTAGTATCTATCAGCACAGCGTGGGAACTATTCTTCTCTTTGTAGGATCTTTTTGATCTACAATGGAATACTAAAACTAAAAACATGCGAGGTGTAAATAACTGCAAAGCAGCACAGATGCTTTTATCAACCTAACAGGAAGAAATTAAACACAATTAATAATGTACTCTAAATGACTAAAGTGGAAAAAGTTAAACGATTTCTTTTCTCACAAATATGTTTGAGTAGAGGTAAAAGTATTAATATTTACATACTCAGAGAAGTACAAATCCATCCAAATTTACTTAGCAAATTGAGGAGAGGTAACCGGGTACTACCCACCTCTGGTGTAGAGTATAACACATGCAGCCTGTTATATGATGTGAAAGTGAGGAATGATGAAGAAAGTGATACGCCATGGTAGAAGAGATATAATGTCTGATGAATGCAACTTGCCAGCCACATTTCTAAACAATTTTGATTGAATTGCACTGTGATGTTTGAGTAGTGCTTGTAGTGTCTTTGTTATATTGAGAGAGGAGATATGGGAGAAAGACAGAAAAGGAAAACTGACTACTGAAGTTGTGCTGTAAAGCAAAGTGAGTAAAAATGAGAGACAGAGAGAGAGAGAGAGAGAGAGAGAGAGAGAGAGACAGAGAGAGCAAGAGACAGAGAGAGAGAGAGAGAGACAGAGAGAGAGAGAGAGAGACAGAGAGAGCAAGAGACAGAGAGAGAGAGAGAGAGACAGAGAGAGAGAGAGAGAGAGAGAGAGAGAGAGACAGACAGACTCAGTACAGTTGGTTTGTGTGAAAGGGACAGGCCCTCTCCCGCTGTGTCACTCTCAAATGCACACCCGCACTCACACACATACGCACACACACTGACAGTAAACCACCTAATCTCTGTCTGATCTCCCACACTTAAACGGTATCATCAAGGAGACAGATAGTGAAACAGACAGTGAGAGATATTCTGAATTTTAGTAAAAAGCTTCGCCAGGGAGAGACTTCACTACTGTGAAGATGATGCGAGGTAGGAACTGCTGTGTTTTGTATATATGAAAAGTGATATACATCTATGTATGAATGATACAGTATGTTTGTGAAAGTGTGTGAGTGATGCTTGTTTACATCACCATACATTTTCTATATGCCTCACCGTGGGCACTGCCTGACCATCGCTATTAGTTTTGTAGCCAGAACAAGAAAGCTGATGTAGCATAGACAGTTGTGAACAGGGCAACTTTTTGTGCACCATAATTTAAGAGCAATCATGGAAAAGATAAATGTCATCTCTAGCTGTTTCCGCACATTAGCAACCTCTGACCCTCCGGCTAACGAAAATCTTTCACTTTTGGATGTGTGCCACCAACGCCGCCATATTATCTGTGATCGAGTGAAACTTGAAAATTAAAAGTCAGACCGCTGTAGTCCAAATCTTTGTCAATGTGCTGCTCTGCATGGGCTGTGTGGCAACGCAGAATGCAACACTTTCTTAAAAATCTACTATTGCTTTGATTTTAAGCTTGAGATTTTGAATAACGTGTGCTTCCGGTCATCGTGTATTTGAACTAAATCAGCACATCTGGGCATACCCGGGGCTCGTGGGAAGCCAACATGACAAAGAAAATTAAATATGTAGTGTTCTTTTGCAGAGACATTTGGGGGCCTTAATGTACGTAAGCAGAAAGTGAGTGTGTGGGGGATGAAACGATTGAAAATCTCGTGTGAACAGTACAAGACGTTGTCACACAGAACACTTTAATGTTTGGAATTCACCAGAATTTATCATCGTGAAAGGCTTCTTTTTTTCCCTTAGCGTGTTCATTGTGTATACTTTTTTATACTGAGGTTCATACAACACTAAGCCTTTAGTGTTTTGAGTCTTTCTGTGGGTGTGGGATAGGAGCATCTGTTAGCAAAGTGAATGAGAGGGGGTTTTCATATCTGTTCTGACACATACCTGAACCTTAAATATGCCACAACATAGTTTGTGTCTGCCTTCATCCTCACTTTAGAAACTAAGGAGTCAGTCTGCACACTCTCTTTGAAATAAATGCAAAAATCTCAGTGGTGACAGTGATGGAAAGTACCCTTGACATGGTAAATAGAGGCTACTGTGATAGCCTATAATATGCAGGGGATGCAGTAATTGTAGTGGTGGACGAAGTACACAAATCATGTACTTGAGTTAAAGTAGAGATACCCAAGGCAAAATATTACTCCAGTAAAAGTAGAAGTTCCTCCCTTTAGCCCACCACTTGAATAAAAGTACAAAAGGATTTGCTTTCAAATGTACTTAAGTATTGAAAGTAAAAGTATTAATTATGGCTCTAATGCCCTATTATCATTTTATAACAAGATATTTGCTTCATTAATTCATGTTAGGTGACTTTAGTGTCACTCTTGGTAAACCAGTCTTTTAAAAGAACGTCATTAATTAGTGATGCTGATATCTAGTAAAATTATCATAAGCACAAAACACTGAAGGTAAACAATTTCCATTAGGTAGAACCGAGTGGCTCTGAAATAAACTTTTACAAACATGCAAAGTTTCAGTTTAAGATTTATTTAAGCTTAGTTATAAGTTTAATAAAAAACTTGCTTTAAACACACAAATTAGTTTTCCTTCATTATACTGCATCGGTAGGTCTCTGTTCATAAACACAAACTAGCAGAAACTAATTTATTATAAAATGAAAGTGTTTGTATAAATAAAAAAAAACAAACATGCTAGACACAACTGCATATGTGTACATATTTCAATATTATGGTCTATTTACACAAAGTTAGGTTAGAGTCAGGAGTTTCTTCCATCATTTATGTTGGATAGACTCTACCAAAATTTTGCGCTGCTGCACTGATGTTGAATCACATGCTTGCACTGGGTCGGTATGTCCAACAGGTCAAAACAAGCTCAAACCAAAGTGCTCGCTGTGCCCTGATTGCTGTTCTTGCTTCGCGCTTCTTTCGATTTGACATGTTACTTTTTATACACACATAAGCCAAAAGGAACAACAGATTTCGCAAAAGGTAGTGGAGTAAAAAGTAAGATATTTGACTTTGAAATGTAGTGGCGTGAAAGTAAAAAGTCACGCAAAATATAAATATTTCAGTAAAGAATAGATACACACACACACACACACACACACACAGAAAAATACAGTAATGAATTACATTTACTTAGTTACTGTCCACCACTGAGTAATTGTGAACAAAAAATATTAAATTTACCAGTGAACAGCGAAAAACTAGGATTCAGTAGTCATACAGTGCAAAAGAAGTTAAACATTTTTCAGACTGGAACTAACCAAACAAACAAATACAAACAAACAGAAACTTTGGTGGTTAATGTGCCACATCTCTGTTTGATTGTTGGAAGACTCTAGAATGTTTGCTTTCTATTCATTCTTCTTTAATTGCCTCATTGGCTCTTTTTCTGGACATCCTACAGACAACTGCAAACATCGGAATTTTTGTTAGTGTTCACTGCAGAGCGCTTTGTCTGAGTGCTCTGGCCTTTATTTGACAGGCTTACTGAGCATAGGCCTCTATCTAAGTACACGCTCTTCAATCACTAGACAAGACCTGGTTTCTCAAACCAGGTTGTAACGCTCAGGACATAAAATGGTAGGATATTACAGGGGAATTCCACCATTTTTTAAAAATTACAGACTTAAAAATTGGAAATGTAAACAAAGTTATGCAGCGCTAATGTGAAATGTGTTGTGAGAAACTGAGCGAGTCAGAATTACTCACAGTGGTGGTGACAGGTACTAGACGTCTGATGCGTTTAAGTCTCTAAAACCTACCTTACAGAAATCTACTTTTTCAGATTTACTACTATTTTACCCTTATGAACATTACACATTAAATCTTAGAAGACGTGCAGGTTCACTGGTCATTTTGGATATATTTGTAGATATTCCAACTCCAGTTCCTGTTACCACCTCTGAAGTCTCTCTATGATGAACCATTTCATATCAAACACTCCGAATGACACTATGAATCATCTCAATAACTGAATTACACAGAAATTTAGAAAAATCAGTGGAATTCCCTTTAAGGTAGTATCACCACTTTGAATCCTTGCTTAAATGGTTAACATTAACCCTGTGACGCTTTTATAATGCATTTCCCAAATATTGTTTTGTGTGTGAATTGTTGTTTCTAAAAATCCTATTTCTTTTTTTTCTGTATTATTTTCTAAAACGCCAGCTAAACATACTATTATTATCCCACATTTAGTCTACAATAATATTAATATGCAGAGAAAGTATTTATCAGACAGTTACAGGATTATCAGAGGAACAACACTGTATCATCAGTGCCTGACATAAATATGCCAAAGCTACATTTTTTTAGGCTTAACTGGCCTCTGGAAAAGCAGCTTGTAAGTTTTTAAGGTTGAAATGAACTTTGTCGTGACTGTGGACATGGTTCAGAGATGACTCCTGTCATTTGGTTCCTTTTGCCAAAAAAACACCTATATTTCCATTCCTGCCCACACCCTTCCCATAGTCAATATCCTTCTGGCAAAATAATGATACATTGAAAGGTCTGAATTACTGAAGAGCTGTGGCAGTTTAAGTGTTAGCATGTTCTATGAGCAGTTTCAGGTTTACAGTTACCTAACAGCAGTTAATCTGCCGTGCAGACCTCCATACTCACTACTTTTACTATCTGCTTTGATTAGTTTATCATCACAAGGCATAACAAGATTAAGCCCAGTCAGGAAATATTTATAAACATGGTTTGTATGAAAATTAAACTCACAATTCTTTTTATACAGCTCAGCTGAAGCTGGTTCTGAGTCCATCCTTTACTTCCACAGATCTATGCTGAAACTTAAAGGCTAACACTGCTAACACAAAAGGTGAAAATTACTTAAGTATTAAATCAAAGCCTATCTTGGTTGACCAGCGCCATTTTAGACAGGTGAAAAAACATTAGCTTTGTGTTTTGCCGGTCTACTGTTTCAGAATTGATAAAACTGACATTGTATGAGAACACAATTAAAATTCGTAATCAAAGTTCTATCAATAATCAAAGATCAATCTGTAATCAGAGATTCTAAGGCTTATTATTATTTAAATATATGGAAGACTGTGTGATCTGGTTGAGTTATTCTTAAGCTATTTCTTAGCCATTTGAGATGTAATAAGCAGTTAAATAATTTTCCAATCAGTTGTCTTCTGAATTCTATAAGCATTTTTGATTGTGTATCTCTCGAGTATGCAACCTTTGCAATTTGTTTGTGTGAGAGAGAAAGCAAGAGGCACAATGAGGAACTATTCAGTAGGATGAAATCTGGAGGAAAAAAGTAGCGCTATGCCTGTGCCTGTGACAGATTAAAAGGGCCACTTCTGGACGGGTCTTTTCCAGCAGCGAGAAGGGAATAAGAAAGGGGGATAGTCAGAAAGACACTGTAGATAAAGCAGTATCCAGTATGTATCCCGTATTTGCAGGATAATACATCCGCACTGCTGCACTAGATTCTCACTTCATAATTACAAGCTGCACAACTGCTTTGTTGCCGGAGCCACTCTTTCAATGCCAAATAAGAGTTTGTGTGAGTGAGTGTGTGTGTGTGTGTGTGTATTTAGCCATAGTTATGTGCACAGGTATGCATACACAGTTTTATGTGATGCTATTTTTCACCACCAACGCAAGTACAAATATTTATTTATGTTTAATGTTTAGATTAAGAATAAAGTGTAATGAGTGATATTGTCAGCGCACACTGCTGCATGCATTCCGTTTTGTCTTTCTGTGTATGTGGGAACGGTAGCATTTATGTGTGTTTACTTATTACTTTATTTTCTGTTCAACTGGTCTTCATATCTTCAAACCAGCTAAACAGACATTAGGCACTACATCCTCTGATTCCTAAAAACAAAAAACACTGTCTCTTCGGAACACTCAAATGTACATTCAATTTTTTTGTGTGTTTTCTATCCTTTACATTTTACTAGTATGTGCTCTGTGGTATGTTCACACATTGGTTATGAAACCTTCACCTTTCTGAAACCTTTACGACCTTCCACCCCTCTGTCACTGTCTCATTTTCATTTGTAACAACAGAAATTCTCGCTATCAAATACCCAGAATATTGTGTTTGCTTGTGTGAGTTTCAGATATGTGTGTATATATATATATATATATATATACACACACACACACAAACACACACACACCACAGCTGTCACAAAAGTCTGATTCCATTGACTTACATTAGAAGTAAAGTATGTTTTTTCCTTCTCCTGTAAAGTTACCATAAAAGGTTTTGTCCCAACAACGTATATATACAAATACAAATTCAGGCAAACTAAATCATCGGCATTTTTTAATCATTAAGGCTGAATATTAGAGCACAGTTGTGGCTTTTACAGTATCACTGATTTGGAATAGATAGTTACTTTATTTTTACTTTATTGTGAGTTAGGAAAGATTAGTCAATTACAAGAGATATTTCCAACATATTTTGTGTATGATGCCAACAGTGTATGCAATCCTTTTAGTTCCTTGGTTGTTTGTTTGCAGTAGTCTGTGTTAAATGCATTTTAACCCCATAAACTCCCAGACTTAGTACATACTAAGGCTTTTTATTTAGCAACTACAGGGACTTTAATGCAAGGTGGCTGAGGTATTCTAATAATAAAACTTGGGCTGGTGGGCCCTGGCTATTAAAGGGGTTAATTCACTTTCTCCCACCAATAGTCTGGTTTTCTCTCTTTGTGTTTTGTCTTGATGAGGCGGTCTTATGCTCATCTTGAGGATTTCCGTTAGTGGAACTTTGAGGTTTTAAAGTGTTTACCATGCAAAATGCTGACGGTGGTTTCAGGGAAAAAAAGGATGAAGGTTACAGTGAGAAGCGTCTACCCATTATTTTCACTCCCCTATCTAGAAGCAACTGGTGAGTGATTTTCCATTTCTGCTTCCAACCACATCATTAAAGATTATCGAATAACACACTGTACAGTCGAAGTGTAATAATTTATCAAAGTGACTCTCAATCATTTCTTCAAACTTGCAACTACTAAAAAGATATATTTGATTAGTAATTTTATAGGAAACAATAAGTTCTTCTCTCTTAACCCTTTCAAGTATACCCATCCCCCTTCAGCTGTCTCCAATGTCAAGGTAAAACATGTCGTCTTGCCAAAAACAAGAGTAAAATCATGAAAATATGTCTAACTAGCCAAAGGTATTTGCTTATGCGTATAATGTCACAGGAGTATGAGGATTATTGAGAATTATTAATATGAGTTATCAGAGTGTATTGTGCATTGACTCAGTCACATCTTAGAGCTCTTAAAAACCCAAATCAGGACCTGGATTTGGCACTGCTGGATTTACTATTGTGACAATGAAGACCTTTCAACAACTGAGGTGGAAAAAAAACAAAAAACTCTGCAAACCTCTTGCAAGCTGAAATGCGAGATCTCAGTCCAAGACGGCTGACGATACCAGGAATGCAACAACTGTTTCTGACATACAGGTGCAAAATTTACACTTAAAAATAAGGCATATATGAAGAAAAAGATTTATACATATATAGTGTTGTGCAAAAGTCAGAGACCACTTTTATTTAAGTTCCAGTCAAAAACACTCTTCCACTGTGAGAAGACAACACAGAATATGTAGCTGTCATGAAGCTGTTGCACAAAAAAGAAGAAAATTGGCAGGAAATCATTGGAATTCTCAGTACATAGGAACAACCACCCTAGAGTTTAGACCTCAACATCACTTAATGAGTTTGGGTTTACTCAAATCAAGAGAATCAGAAAATGCAGCCAAAATCTAAGACTGAACTTTGATGGTGTGATTGTTATGCTTTTCTGAGTAAAGAAAAGTATCTTAAAATGTGATATGTATATCGCTGTTTGGACAAAACCTTATCTCCCGTTTTGTCAAAACTACCTCTGTTTTTGTCGTTTTTCATGTTTTCCTTTTTATTTAGCTTTTTCAGCACACAAAGCAACTATAGCTCTTTGTGGAAATAACTGATATACAAGAGGTTTGTAGCTGTGTTTTTTCCTATGAATTGAACTTCACTGTGGGGTATTTTGTTGTATCATTACTAGATAACATCTCCACTTCAATCTGACTTACGGTTACAGGGTGATCATATCTTTGTTTCTGTAAGTGAGCATAACTTCACAGATATAATCGAATCAAATCGAGGTAAAAGATTTGCATGGTAGAGATAACATTTACTTTATTTAGGTCTGTTAACATCCTTTTTTGGCAGTTGGGTTAGATTCACCAACTTCATGAAAGATAAGCGAGTGATAGTACTGATTAAGCTTGTACATAGAGTCTTTACTTTTTAAAGCATCACTCAATATACATGAGTGAATGAACCCCTAAAAATGGCCAAACCTGTGAATATTCTACTGGGTAAAATGTTTTAGTGCTAGAGCTGTCACAATTATGAAATTTTAACCAACGATTGTCATAACTTAATTGTAATTATCGATTTGTAAATCTTTTCTTGTTCATTTTTTGCAACTTTTGAAGTACAAGCCTAAAGTGTCTGAACTGCCCAATTAGCCCTCTTTTTTCTATCTACATTTACTCAGTAGATAACTTAGAATTTAAAGCAATTTTTTGTTTTTTAATGAGCGCTGTGAAGTTTCATGAATGGGTTTACTTTTATTTGCCTCAACCAATGCACCCAATCTACCATTGCTTGTTCTAAGGACTGTGGAAAATGACTGCCATCAGCTTAAATAACTGTTAATGATGTGGGCCATTAGTAAAACGGATATCAACTTGATTTAATAACCACAAAGTGTTAATATTCATGATAAATTACATGTTTGATTTTGTACAGAGCTCCAATGTGTTGCAATTTTATCTGCTGCTTTTTTATTTTGTTCACCACTCTTGTACGCTGCGGCATTATTTAATCCTATCTGATGAAGCTTGGCCGGCATTAGTTTCATTTGTGTGTTCTTCAGCTGCAACGTCTACATACCTTTACCTTTATGAGTGGTTAGAATGGACAGATAGCATGATAGACATAGAAAAGAGGCGAGATAAGGAATGAGGGCAGAAAAAGAGAAACGTGACAGCTTTTTCTATGTATCAGCATGTGGTTGAGGTGGAGAGAGAGATGGAGGAGAGATGGAAAGCCGAGAGAGAGTATTTACTCTTTATCAGCATGTGGTTTCAGTGGGGTGTTGAGGCAGAATTAGAATGCTAGGTTAACGCTTTGTTTCAAAATGTGGAAGTTGCTGTGTCTGCATTTGTGTGTGTGCATTGATGTGTGTGTGCATTTGTTTGTTTGCTTGTTTACCATTAATTTAGTTATGCCACACAATTTCATTCAATCAAATTAAGTCATACATGAATCATTATACATGGACTTTGTTACTTCAGCATAAAATGCATTTTTGAAGTTTCAGTGTTTAATCTGCAGCTGACCTATCTATGCTTCGCCAATGAATACATTCTAGTTTGGATAAGCTTGAATAAAGGCTGCTAAAAACCTATTCAACCCAGTGAATTTAGACTGGAGTTTATGGGTCACTATTTACTGAATGCTTGCGTGGCGCAAATGTATTACTCACAGCTGATTTATCAATGTGTGTGCAAAACTCTTTTGCACATGCACACAAGGTCTCTGCTAAGCTACACGTTTTTGCGCACCTGACTTCATGAATATGCATGCACTACTGAGGTGACAAACAGCAGAGTACACTACGCATATTAACTTAATAAAGACATGAAATAATTGAATATTATGTAATTGCAAGGAGAAGGATGCATAGTTACTTTGAAAATGCCCTTTTTTTTCGGACTGAAAAGGCCAGTTTATTAAATGCAGGCTTCTCTTTTTGCTTTCTTCATTTTATAAACTTATTTATTTCTTAGCTTTTCTTTTTTACTTGTCCCTCACTTTGCATTCATTGGATCCTTGGAGCAAGGCTACACATTTTAAACAGCACGTCGTTTCAATTATATGTTTTATTCTAAAAAGTGTAAAATAAATAAATAAATAAACATGATTCCATGATCTTTGAAACACTCACTGAAATACTGTTTCTGTTTATGTGGGATATGAGACAAACAGATTTAAGTTTTAACTGTTTTCATTTTACTTGCAGTGATTTCCCGAACTGCTTGTCTTTTAGCAGCTGAGAATTGCTGGAACGTGAAGCCATTTAAATGATAGGCCATAGGAAAATCAGTTTCAAGATAGGGCCAGCTGCATGTGCTAAATTTCAGAATTTTAACACACCCAGCTTAATAAATCTAGCTCTATATTCACTACATAATGCTGACAATCCCATTTCCAAATGCTATGCTACTGAGCTGCTTTATGTTGTTGTTGCTAAACTGATTTAGAATTCTCCATTGTTAACATGAGCTCAATCACGTAACAAAAAGCTACACCTGATATCTCCTACCAGTGTGAACTTTCACACACACACACACACACACACACACACAAAATAAACAAAATCGCTTGAACTTGACTTATGAGCTCATTAAGTTGAATGGATTTTTGTAAACATTTTGTAAACCTTGCAACTATGAAATAACATTAATGGGCAGAGCATGGATATGTTAGTTGTAACCTCTTTGGTTCGTAATTTTGAGCTAGGTGATGGCGTATTCTTCAACGCATGAACAGAAAACACGAGAGTGAGCCTGCGGATTTCGAGGATCAAATGCCGATTCATATTACTCATGAGCCAAAAGAAACAGAGAAAGGAATTTCCACGATGTAAAACCCATATTAAGGTGTTTACATCCTCTCAAAGAAAAAAGACGACAGTCTAACAAATGTGGAGGTGTGAAGGAGAAATGTGGGGGTGTTGGTACAAACATGAGGTATTTCCTTTTAACTAGCCAGCCAGAAGACAGCATGGACAGTCCCAACCAGAAGAGCGAGAGAAAAAAAAACTAGACGAGAAAGAGCAGATCAGCTCTTCGTGGTTCACTTAGTTGTTATTGTCAGCATCAAACAACAGGAAATTCACCTGGCCCGCAACTGTGCTCTCGGTGCCCCCAACATACACACAGGCATTTTGTAATGCCTTATGGTCTACAACACTCTACAACCAATGGCATTTAACTTGTTCACATTCTTAAGAATGTACCTATAACATTATACCACAAACAATGATCTATGTGACGTTTTTACACATTCTTTAATAAACACACACCCCCCGCTCGTTCTATGCATACTGTACATTCTGCGGATATGAAGAGCTTTCTGGAGTTCCTTTCGGTGCCCAAAATCAGGGCACACACAAAAGCTGACACACTGACATAAACACACTGACACAGAAACATACACACTATGTGACACAATAGCAATGCTCTCATGAAAAGGAGCAAATTTAGTTGGCTGTTTGTCCCCAAATGGAATAGTTTTGATCCCCCACCTATGGAAATGCCATAATGAATATGTACGATTCTATGAGTATCTTCACTGGAGAGGAGAATGGGAGCAAGAAAAAAAAGCAAAGGGACAGAAAGAAAGGGGGTAAGAAGTCGTGTTGGAGGAGAGATAGCTGTGGGGTAGAAAAGGAGAGGGGGATGGACATTCCTGGCAGCGAAAAACACAGATAAAAGAGTTTCTTACTGGCAGGCACATCCTTTGTGAGAGAGACAGAGAAAGGGAAGGAAAAAGCAAGAGAACGCATGAAAGAGGGATAGTCAGAGTGAAAGAAAAGCCAGTAAACCACTTAAAAAGCCTCTGAGGTTGACACCTTCAAGTCCACCTCCTCTCTCTGTCAAATATTCCCCCACTCTCTCTCTCTTTCTCTCTCTTCGTCTTTCTTTGTATCTCTCTATTTTTCGTGAGATGTTTTGTAGTTTTTGATGTTTTCACCTTTGAATGAGATGCGCCCCTGTCATACTGAATCCCCTCAGCATAGTAGAGCCTTTGATGGCCCTGGTGGGAAAATGGACGAGAGGAAACTTTAATTCTCTGTTGTAAAAGGTTACGTTAATATGATTTTTTCAGATTCCACTGACTATTTCACTGTTTCCACACAGCAAAAACTCTCTAAGATCAGGCTCAGGGACAGAAGATTTCATTTACTCACATGAGTGTTTGTAGATTTTCAGGGACAGAAAGTAAGGAGTGTTGTTGTTACATAACAAAGAGATAGCTAACATTAGAAAAGTAAAAAGAAAAAAAAAATGAATACACAGTTTTGGGGGGCTCCTGTCAGTATAGTCACAGTGCTCTCCCCCCCTAGTGGACAAAAGCTATAAATCTCTGTATTCTGTTTTCTGTTAAGATTTTAATCAAATGCATTTCCACATGCTCTGTCCTGTCTTTGTATCAAAAGCAACACATTTGTTTTTATTTTTAATTGAATTGAGGAACAGCTTGCAGGTTGATTTGTTCTTGGCTTAGCCACAGTTCCAAACTTAATATCTTTAGATATTATTATTATTTTTAGATTTTAGTTGCTTTTAGTTTGCACCTCAAATAAACACAAATCAAGTAAAAAAAAACATTTTAGGAAAATCTACAGACATTTCGAAGACAATGTTGATTTTAACCCTCTAAACCCCTAATGAACAAGTTTTCACAAATATTTCAGACACTGACAAATGTGTGGAATGAATGTAAACAACAAATAAAAGCTGTGAATGGAGCAACTTTTATTGCATTTCCTTAAATTTTTGTTTCACCCAAATGTGATTAAACCTCACTGGACACATTTATAAAGACCTGCTTTAAAGCAAAGATGGTGTCTAAATCCACATCACTGAAATGTTTGTTTTAATCAAACCATTGTCAGTATAGAAAATTTGATGGATGCTCACTGATTGCAAACAACTGTCAAGGTATCTCTGCTGTTATACCTAAACTAAAAATCTCGTCCACAATTAGAAATCTCTTCCTGAGAGCTTTGATAAAGGTAAGCTGCATAAAAAGCCAGAAAAATAGCTATCATCATTTACCACTTTTCTTTAGACTCAAACTTGGTGTTTTCCTTGATATTTTCTTAATGAATGTTTTTGTTTTCATAAGACAAATGATAAAGGTCTGAGCATGTACACAACCGTGCAAAAGTGTTATAAAAATGATATGTAACCCTCCTATTACCTTTTATTACATTCAAAGTTTCATGTCGCTAAATGAATGACTGATATTATTTTTTGTAAAGAAACAAAGTAAAATTTTAATTATCCTCATTTTCTGGACATTTAAATTGCTTGCGTCCAACTGACCCAAGGATAAATATTTCAGGTACCAAACCTGTGTTCTTCTAACTGTATTCTTCTAACTAAGATATTAATGACTTTTCAAAATCTAAATACATTTCTTACTGTATTCATATTCATTGATTTTTTCCCCTTGTTTTCACTCTAATGTTCTAAAATGTGTTTGTAAGAAAACATACACTTACTGCAAAGATAAATATTTTAAAACAGTTGGTTTAACAGCCTAATACTGTATTTCTTAATCTTAAACTCTGGCCTTTGTAGTTAAAAACCCAACCAGTACCTCATTGAGAGTTTGCTTTTATATGACAATTTGCAGGAATACTTTATTTCCATATTCGCCTTTTTTTTTTTTTTTTTGATAAGAGAGAAAAAACTCATTCCACAATTATTTGAAAAATAAATGATGGTGCATATACAGTTATTTACAACAATATTTTATTGTTTCATTATTTTTACAGATTTAGAAGTTATTTAGTTTTCTTTATTTTAAAATGTAAAAAATGTCACTTCATATCATTATCGGTTCACTGCACTCTTCAAAAAGGTGTATTCAAAAACAATGCATTCCATCTCTAAATAGACACATCAGTGTGTTCAGTTGAAAATTACACATTTTGTGTTGTTTTTTAACAAAAATATGTTGAAATATTTTCATACCCAGTTATGGATAATACATTTTGGATAAGTTTTAACACAGAATGTGTTAAATCAGAAAACAGTATGACACAAATAATGTTAAAATGGGCAACACAAGATAGTGGTGTGTCACTTTTTAGAGTGTGTTGCATACTCCCTATGATCTGTGGACTGTAGTTTCAAAAGCAGTTTGGGTTTCAAAAAATTGATCTTCAAAAAATATGGGAGTCAGTTTCCAGGAGTCAGTTTCAGACTAAACATTTTACAGCTAGTCAAGCGATAAACCATTTTTTTGTGTCCTAGAAAGAAGTAGTTTCATTACTCTCGAAGAATGAACATGAGAAGAGCACATCACTGCATGATAATCTACCCATTTTAGCTGATTACAGGAAAGCAGGGATGTAACTATGCATCACATCTGTGACCGTGTGCATTGTGACAATGCCTTTTTTGAATTCAAGCCAGCAACACATTTAAAAAAAGTTGGGATGAGGCAACAAAAGACCGGTAAAATATAATGCTGAAAAACACCCGGTGGTTAATTGGCAACTGCTCAGTAACATGATTGGGTATAAAAAGAGCATCCCAGACAGGGTAAAGATTAAGTGGGGTTCACCACTCTGCGAAAGACTGCACAGCCAAATTGTGCAATAAATAATAATATTATAATAATAACTAGAAATAATATTTCTCAACATAAATATAATAATATTGTTTCCTGAGAAATATCTGTATGCAAGGGACAATGCTAAAAAACACTTTTGGCTGGCCATGATTTTGAGCCCCTCAGGCAGCACCACACTAAGAACAGACACGATTCTGTAGTGGAAATCACTGCATGGGCTCAGAAACACTTCTGAAAACCACTGTCTGTGAACTCCATTTGCCACTACATCCACAAATGCAAGTCAACACTCTACCATGCAAAGAGGAAACCATATAAACAGGATACAGAAATGCTGCTGCCTTCTCTGGGTCTGAGCTCATTTAAGATTGAGGTAAATTCTTTTTTGACATTTTTAGAAATGATGGACACTGCATCCTCTGTGCTAAAGATCACCCAGCCTCTTATCAGCAAACAGTTCAAAAGTCAGCATCTTTAATGGTGTGGGGGTGCATTCATGCATATGGCATGGGTGACATGCACATTTGTGAAGGCATCATTAATACTTTATGATATACATGTTTTGGGGCAACATATGCTGCCATCCAGACAACATCTTTCTTAGGGAACACTTTGGCAAGGAACTATTTTAGCAAGACAATGCCAAACCACATTCTGCATAAATGACAACAGCATGGCTCTATAGTAAAAGAGTCTGGGTGCTAAACTGGCCTGTCTGCAGTCCAGACCTGTCATCACTGAAAGCATTCGGCGCATTATGAAAAGAAAAATACAACAAAGTGTTGAACAGCTGAAATCCTATATCAAGCAAGAATGGGAAAACATTTCACTTTCAAAACTATAGCAGTTGGTCTCTTCAGTTCCCAAATGCTTAGTGTGTTTGTTACAAGAAGAGGTGAAGTAACACAGTGGTAATCATGCCCCATCCCAACTTTTCTAAAACATGTTGCATCAAATTAAAAATAGTCACATATTTTTCAAAAAACAAATTTTTTCAACATTTGCTATGTTGTCTTTGTATTATTTTCAGGTGAATATAGGGTTTAAATGATTTGCATACCACTGCGTTCTGATTTTATTTACATAAATTTGTCACAACTTATTTTGGAAATGGGGTTGGACAGAATTTAAGTAAAGTTTTCTCTTTGGATGGGGGGTGGGGGATGGGGTGGTGGTGAGTGAGGATGTGAGTGAGAAAGGTAGGTTTTGGTTCTTTGGTTACAGGATAGTGTGTGCACACCAGATAGCCACATAAACACATTTGAGTTCCAAGAAGTCAGCAGGTTACATTTACTGAAATATCGACCACAAATACACACATGCACACCCGCACCCCCTAACACCACAACTCACATGCACACACATCCTTAATTTGTTGCCCTGTTTTGGGTTTTGGGCTGATATCTGATAGTTCTATGATTTTTATGTAAAGCAACAGTGTTGCTTTATTCACACATAAAATTGGGATTAGCTGGGCTTTCAGTGATCACACATCACTGTTTATAAAATAAGACATGAGAGCTCACAACAGTTCACAATGTTATCTCAGGACTTTCAGGGAAGTTGGTCAGATGTGATACTAGATATGATAAAATGACAGATATGCATTAGGAAAAGTTTGGATTTCTATACTGATTTGGGACCAGTTTTGCAGTTTCTCTTATTGCTGGTTAATATCAGGGTTTATCCATTCAAACTGAAGTTCGAAGATCAAACTGGATTTAAATGAATAAAGCTCCTGTAAATACTTCATGCTCTAAAGTAGTAATATTTTCTACGTTGTATGAACAAATTTTACACTTCATGAGAATAATTTCTCCATATAAGTTTTTACCTTGTTTTAGTGGCAGGTAGTGAGGTTTTGGAATTGCTGTCAATCTCATTTAATGTTGAACGTCACTACCAAGTCTACATATTGATATGCCCAACCATGGGTGTTATATTGGTCATGGGAGTAGCTGCCATATACAATAGCTGTCACTGAATTTGTGTGTGTATTTGTGGGTGTGTACAGCTCAGATTGAGGTGATCCCCTGTAAGATCTGTGGAGACAAATCATCAGGCGTTCACTATGGGGTCATCACCTGTGAGGGCTGCAAGGTGAGAACAGGACCTATTAATCATGCTCAGGCATGTAATTTAGCACATAGTGCTGAAGTTAAAATGAACATACTTGATTTATGGTGTTGTGCTCTATTTTTCTCACTCTCTCTCTGACTCATGCCTGCCTTCTTCTTCTCTTTAGGGGTTTTTCCGGAGAAGTCAGTCTTCCAGTGTGCAGTATTCTTGCTCTAGACAGAGTAACTGCCCCATTGACCGTGCCAGCAGGAACCGCTGCCAGAGCTGCCGCCTCAAGAAATGTGTTGCCCAAGGAATGAGTCGGGACGGTGAGTAAGAGAGAGTGAGAAAGAGAATGAGACAGGGATAGACATGTATTAATAGTTTTAGATGAATTCTTGCAACTTATAAACTAGATAAACGTGTTTAAATTCCACTTGCTTTTTTAAAATGCAAATGTTTGACAGATCAGAGACATGAAATATGAATGGTTTTCATAAATAAAATCACAGAATCTGAGGGGGATCTTAGGGAAAAAAATAAAACACAAGAAAAATGGAGGATATGGTGGGATATTTAAAGTCTTTATATAGTCACTGTAGTAAAACCAAAAGTACGAAGAGGTAAAAGTGAAGCAGAATACATTATCCTGCAACATCCATTAGTCTATCAGATTTAAACAGATTGCTTCTACCAGAACACTTATATTAAAGCAGAACACCACAGAACAGAATAGTCTGGGTATACACGTCCTTATCTCAACCACAACATCCTTTACAAGGAACAATTATCCCCCAAGCTCCACAGTGTTCAGAAACAAGACAAAACACACTGTACAGAGTGCATTCACTGTCACTCCCAGCACTACAAAAATTTAGATCTGAGCCCCATGATGAGTAGGCCTAAAGCATTAAATGAGTTGGGATAGAGGGCAAAACCTCTCAGTAATGGGAAAAGGGAAGAAACCTAAAGAAGCAAGCCTGAAAATGGGACATCATGCTCCTTGAGGCAACCCCTACCTAAAAAAATGTAATTCCATAAAAACTCCCCTTATTATTTCAATGAAAAATTATTGATTATACTGTAAGTAAAAAGCAGCTATGACCCAAAAGTCTTAAGACTGATAATGCGTGTTAGATATGGCTATAATAATATAACATAATAATAGTATTTATCAATTTGAAAAATGCATCTGTCAGTATATAATCTACACTTATGTTGAGGAGATGGGCAGCAGGCAATGTGCCTTAACTGCAGTACATTTGATTACTGCATTTTAATTCGCTTTAGAGACAGACACTTTTTTTATGTGGGATTAAATTGGTCTCAACCTAAAGCCTTACTAACTAGTTAACTAGCTTAATGTTGACACCACTAACATATCCGACACCCATATTTTGCCAGATATTTAATGTCCTGCATGGCCTTTCTCCATTACAGACTCAATGCTTGAAACTTCAGTTCCCATCATTATAACTTAAATTAGTATTTTAAAAGCTTTAATGTCCAAACATTTTCCACGCCAGTGGCAGCGCTCTGCGTACCACAGCAGTGAACGGAACTCCATCAAGAGTTCAATTTTACCAACTTGGTGGAACAAACCGGATGTTCATTTTTTGGGAGCAATGGACGCCGTACCAGAGAACTTGCCATACGTCTCCTGGTTGAACTCTTGACAAGCACAGAATTACACATTGTAAAAGAAACAGTACTGTCGATTTAGCACCTTAAATAAACAGTCTACACTGATAAAGCTCTCCTCTGATATACATCCATTTTCGTCTGCAACCCAGTCACCATGCTAACCTCTGCATGGCGCCTGGCGCTTTCAGCTGTTTCTTTTTCTCACCGAGCTGTAGGTAGATAGGTCAGCCGTTAGTACCATGGAGGTGTAACACGTGGTGATGTCACTGCCGCTGTCGGCCGTGTAGCGCAATGAGGTCGGAAAGATATTTTTCCGACGTAACTATGTGAATGGAGCATAATTTCACCTTACTTTACGTTTATTATACAGACTTAGCTTAATAACAGCTTTGTAACTTAAAGCTGTTTAAAATAGCTTTGACAAAATATTTTAGCCTATTAAAACACTTTACATAGCTAGCTAACCTAGCTAAGTTAACTAACTAACTATAGTTTTAATGCTGTCAGCGTTTTCTGAGAAGGTGAATGAGGCATTATCAGAATGTCCTACCTGTAACGTTAGCTTTATATAGATTTAGCTAGCTACTAACTAGCTACTATAAATATACACTAATGTCGCTAACTAAGCTAGGTTAGTTAAGTTAGGATATTTAGACAACACCATTGTTCTAACAGTTTTTCCTACGCATCGAGTGAGATGATGGTTTAGGCTATTAAACAATCCTAACGTTAACTTACCTGTTGTTGTAATGTTGGTAACTAGCATCTTCTGATTCAGTTACTGAAGCTATCAATACATCCGTCTGTGTTTTAAGTAAAGAGTTAGCTAACTAGCTGTAAATTTGCACTATGGTCAGACAGGTTTTGACAAGGTAGCACAATTCGTCAGAACAGATTCATGAATCTTTAACATAAGCACAGCATAGTGCAGCAATAAAGGCTAGATGGTGGTAATGTTATGTAACCTAGCTAGCTAATTTATCTGACCTTCAAGCTCACCTTCTCTCACCTGCAGCGCTTCAAATGGCCTTAAATTTCTGTTAAATTTTGAATTTGAAACAAGCAGCCAGCGCCCTGATTCCACCACCCTGTCCAGCAGCATAAGGATAAAGCCTTACAGGCTCTACTGAAGAAATAAAGACTTAATGTTAATATGATGGAAAACATTTGACACAAATTTAGCAGGAGATTTCTGCCATTTTCCAGATTTTTATTAACCAGTTATACATTTTTGAAATGACCCATTTTGTCCCCATCACTTTTTGAAATGGCCCCTATTGTAAAAGCATGTTGCTTTGTGACTTCCCAAGTAATTTTGATTGTGTTAGAAATGTATAAGACCAATCATGCTAGCTATAAGCTTATTTGTATTAATTCTAATATTACATAATGGTTTTACAAGGAAAAACACACATACTCCACATGTAATTAGTTTTAAACAATTTTCTTTGCTGGCCTGAAACAGTACTGTAGATAGCTTATTACTAGTACTTAGGAAGCATTGGTGTTTGATTGCACTCTCTCTTGCTCAGCTGTGAAGTTTGGCCGCATGTCCAAGCGTCAGAGAGACACTCTGTTTGCGGAGGTGGAGAGGCACCGGCAGCAGCAGCGTCTCCAGGCCAGCCAAGTGGAGCCCCAGCCTCTGCCAGCGTACCGGCCCAGCAAAGAGCCCAGGGGCCGCTCACCCCATCTAATTCAACCACTAGCCCCAACTTACTCTTACACCCTAGACCAGGAGCTCCCCAACTGCCCACCAGAAGCACATCCCTACTTAGGCTGTGCCACAGGTGAGGCCCAGGCTACAGCTCTGGCCTACAGGAATTCTCAGAGAGGTGGAGACAGCAGCAGCTTTTCACCGTCAGGAAGAGGTGACGTGAAAGAGGCTCATTGTTTTCTATCTTATCAAGGTCATAATTGTGTTTCTTTCATGTCTGTGGGTTGTATTTTACAATAGCCAAAACAAAACATATATTTAAGATCATTAAAGTGGAGGACAGTAACAGCTCATCAATTTTATTATTAATCAGTTTTTCTCCTTTTTTCATTTGCTTCTTTCTCAATCATTGTCTCTCTTCCTTATTCCTAGGCTTTGAGTCCAGAAGATCCACTCCCGAGACCATCCTGAGTATGCCTGGGTGTGAAATAGGATTACGACCTTTTGACCTCGAAGGCTCATTCTGCCCCTACCCTACCTCAATGCACATAGGTGAGTCAGAGAGAAAAAGACAGAGAGTGTCTGTTAAATTTTTAATTCAGGTGACTTTATCAGAAGCATCTGGTGTGGCTAGATGTTGCTCACAACAGAGTTTTCTGGTGTGGCTAGATGTTGCTCACAACAAAGCAGTTTTTATATGTACTGTTGATAATGGCAAAATAGTGTTGGGTTAGTTTTGTGGACTATTTTGCCTTGCAGTACACTGCATGTACCTCCCCACAAACAATGGAATTTGAAAATCTTAACCTTATCTCAGACCTTTTGTACAACAATGTCATAGGCATTAGGCAATGTATTTATAAACATTTCATATAATAGCTTTCTTTGAAGTAGCTTTAACAGGCATTAAACTTCAGACATGTAGTTGCCATCACCTCTACTGTGAACGATCCTGACTCTGTAAGTTTCTCTAGAACAGAGCATTTCACATCAAACCACTACGAATGACTGCATTCACACCTCAGTGATTGAATTGTGCAAATATTTTGAAAATTTGAAGAATTTCCTTCTTTGGATTCTCACCAAAGCTCTATATATATGTGTGTGTGTGTGTGTGTGTGTGTGTGTGTGTGTGTGTGTTTATAGAGGAGCTGTGTGCAAGTATAGTACGCTCCTACAGGGAGACAAGTCAGTATCGAGTGGAGGAGATACATGCTCTCAGATGGAAGATTTTCAGCAGGGAGGAGATCCATGCTTACCAGAGCAAGGTACTACACTTTTACTGTGACATTACAATCACCACTGTTTAAATTAGAGGTACCCAAACGATTGTTCTTGGTGGCTACATGCGTGTTTGTGTTGGGCTAAGGCTGCTATACCTATCTCTAGTTACCTTAAACCTATTAGTACCAAGAACTTTGTAAACTACAGCAACCATGTGAATATTTGCCTATGCTGTCTCTTTCTCTGCAGTCTGTAGATGAGATGTGGCAGCACTGTGCAGTGAGACTAACAGATGCTGTGCAGTACGTGGTGGAGTTTGCAAAGCGCATCCCAGGGTTCCGTCAGCTTGGTCAGAATGATCAAATTGCTCTGCTCAAGAGTGGTGAGACACATCTGTTAATCAGACATTTTGCAGTTGTGCTTTGTAGGGTGTTGCAGGGTCAGTACTCATTCCTCCATATGTCCTTGTGTTTTTTTCACTCTTTCTCTTATTGTCTGGGTTTCCTTTATGTCTTCATTTGCTCTTTGCCTGCCTTTATTTTCATTCTGTGTGTTTTTGTTTCTTTTCTTATGTGCTTGTCTGTGTGTCTCTCTTGCTCAGGTTCAATGGAAGTGGTTCTGGTCCGCATGAGTCGAATGTTCAACACTGAAAACAGCACAGTCTTCTTTGATGGAAAGTTTGCTGGAACTGAGCTTTTCAAGTCTCTTGGTAAGCTGAACATATAACAACTTAAATTCAGTTCAATTCAGTTCTATTCACTTAAATTTGTCGCTGCCCTTTTTGGATTTACATTGCAACGTCATACAAAATGCATAGTTTAATCCTTAATAATTACTTTTGCTAATATATTTTCATTTTTCTCCCTTTTAAACTGTTTGTAAGAAAACCATAACATCATATATTTTTACAGATATTAGCTCGAAAAAAAAAACATTGATGCCAAAAGTTGTCATACATGTTTGAATTTGGCATGGTGTGAAATTCACAATAATATATATTGTTTTTGCTACAGATTATGTGGTGCTTCAGTTTAGAGTGTGCACTATGAGGATATGTAATTTTAGAGAAATTTAGTCAGAATTAAGTATAATTAAACTGCTTTAAAGTACTTCATATTTGCAGCAGAGGGTTTCTGAGGGTTAGAACCAGAAAAAAAGTTTCTTCCTTTTCATCTAGGACAAGCAATGTAGACTTTGTGTTTTCTAAATGATATTTTATTCTTTTTATGTACAACTGTGTTGCAGCATGTGGTGATTTTATCGCAGCCGTGTTTGACTTTGCTCACAGTCTCTGTGCTCTGAGGCTTACTGAGCAGCAGGTGGCGCTGTTCAGTGCGCTGGTGCTCATAAATGCAGGTATGTGCCCTTTCCGTTTCTAACACATTGGAATTCATAACTCAGACACTGTTAGTCTCTGTGTGCATCTACCCTACCATTCAAAATTTTGGAATCATATTAATATCCATATAAATGAATAAAATAATATTATTCACTAACTTATGTAGCGTAGACAGAAATGTTATAAACTACAAACTCAAGCATATGGTGATGGTTTATTCACAATTTGAAGATTTTTTTGTGGAACAAGAAAAAATTATGTCAAGGTAAAAATATAGTGATATTTCAATTATTTTAAATGTAAAGTGTAATGTAAATTGACGTCTTGTTGCAAAACTGATATGCAAAGCTATTTGTTTAGCAAGATTTGTTCACCACCTTTCCAGGATGAAGGTTCCAGTTACCATACAGCTTTCTGAATTATTTTAGAATCATGTACAGCTCCATTTATGAGTACACAATTTTCTATTATCTTATTTGAATCATTTTATAAAGTTATCTGCAACAAAATAGATTTATATTACTGAACACTGTTATTCCAAACCTTTGACCATATATGGGTATAAATTTCTGTTTGCATGTGTGCAGATCGTCCATGTCTGGAGGAAAGAGACAGAGTGTTGAGAGTGAGAAAAGACGTGGAACTGGCCCTCAGTCACATCCTACACAGAGACAACCTGGACAGTCTACTGAACAAGGTAAGGAAAATGGGGTTAAGGTATTTCGAAAGCATTTAAAGAATTAAGCAAGCAAGAGTGGTAAAGATAAAGAGGAAGGAAAAGGCAAGGAGAACTGAGAAGACAGAAAATGTTTTGCAAGTTTGGCATGTTTATTTCAGTAGTTTGATATTCTGTTTGTTTGTTTTTTGCAGTTATATCAGAAGGTGTCCATGCTGAAGAGCCTGTGTGCACTGCATATTGAAAAGCTGCGCTGGTTCCGGCAGCTCTACCCTCTCACAGTGCACTCCCTATTCCCTCCTCTCTACAAGGAGCTGTTCGGCTCAGACACCGATATACAAGCAATGGCTACTCTCTAACATAAATAGACACACACACACACACACACAATACATTTACTAATAGATTATGTAATCAGTATGTCTTAAATTTACTATTTACCTTATGAATGAGATGAATATATTTTTGTAATTCTGACAGGAACAGAAGATAATGTCAATAGAAATATAAGTATATCTTAGTCTGTATTTTTTGCAGATGCTATTTTGTAGTGCAAAGCAGAAATATTGCTACAAATATTAAGCTACTCAGCTGTGATAGTAGTTTTGATAGGGTACACCTTTGAGCTGAATTTAAGTTGTGTTTCATAGGTTGTTCACAACTGATAATATTTCTGTATGTAAATGTGATCAGAAGTTTTTTATCGTGCTAACATTCTTAAACAAAGGCTCTGTAAGCCTTAAGCAGTAAGCCGCTTTTAGTATCAGTGAATCTTTCCAGAGAGTGGACAGTTGCATTGAAAATGAATTACTTGAATTCAACACCACAGCAGGTTACAGACTGGGGGGTGGAAAATACTTTGTTACTATACCTAAGTATTATTTTAGAAGATTTGTATTTATTTGTAATTGAGCAATATCAAAATTGAATTCTTGCACTTTTACTCAATTAAATTTTCAACAGAAAAAACATACTTTTTCCTCCTTACATTTTCATTTTGACTTTCAGCATACAAAGCTATTAGATCAGCTGAGTTTCTGTATGTTTAAATTTACAGCTTTCACTAAAACATCCAGGTAAAGTCCTGTCAGTGTACTATAAAACAGCCCACAAATATGTCCCACCAAAGATGTTTAAATATTTGTTTAAACATATACTTGAGTATGTTTAAATGGTGACGCTTGAGTAAGTGCTCTTACCTTCACTTGAGTATAATTTCTCTGTACATTTTCCACCCCTGGTTGCTGAGTTTTTGCACAATTATAATAGTATCAGATCTCCTCTGACACATTGTTGCTTCTGTTAATCCTACGTAGGTAGAATGTGAAGTGAGGGCAATCTATCCTTATTAAATAACCATAGCACTGAAGATTATCCACTGATTACATTGGCACCAAACATATTTTCTGTGCAAGTGGAACCAATGTTCTATATTAGTACATTATACGTTTATTTCAGTTTGATCTTCTTTTTCTCATGCTATGTAAAATTGTGGAGCTACTATTGGAGGCCATTATGTTTTAAGTCATTTAAATGTGAATTTCAATTATGGATACCTGCACAATCTGCATTAATTAAAATATGTTTGACCACAAACAGTTTGACATAGTTCACAATTTCATATTTCATTTCTAAGGCTGGGTCCGGTATCTGTAATCCTTCCCCTAATTTGAATACAACCTGTGCTCCAAGGGACAACTGTTTTTTTCTCCACTAATGTCTTTTGACACAAAACTGTATCCAAAAGGTTCCAGACACCCCTTCTAATTAGTCAATTCTGCTAAGGGTGGGCAATATGACAATACTTTGAGCATGACACATTATTCATGATAAGAATTATTATTATTATTATTATAGTATTTATATAATATAGTATTATATAAATGAGGCTCTACAGGTTCTGCTTTGTCTGTTTCAACTAGTTACATTTTAGAAAAACTAAATATAGTGATGTGATTTAATATTTTTGCCATATTGCCCACATGTAAATTCAGCTTCTTTAAGGTGCACCCATTGCTGTTAAATTGTGTACACAGAGCTTGTATAACCTCCATAGAAAATAATTGCCAGTAGAATGGGACACTCCGGAGCAGCTGTGTCTAATGTCATCATGCCCAATTCCAAGTGTTGGCTAGAGCGGGCATAAAGCCTGGGCTGTGGAGCACTGGAACAATGTTCTCTGAAGTGATGGAGCACATCTTTTGGGATGAGTTGGATTGATGTTTGTGATTCAGAACTAGTCATCCAGCATCATTACCTGGACCTCACTCATGCTCTTGTGGCTGAATGCAATCAAATCTTCATAGCAATATTCCATCTAGCCTTTCCAGAAAAGTAGAGACTGTTACTTCAGCAAAGGTGGGACGAACTCCCTTCTAATACCCTTGATTTCAGGAGAAACAGTGGAAAAGCAGGAGTCTACAAACTTTTGAATGTAAACGTCAACAGTTTCCCCACACTTATTGTTTTGGCTTCAGTTTTGTTGCAGCGCAGTTTAATCATTAGGGTACTGAATAATTTCATACCTGGCTATGTTAACAATCAGTTTCACAGTTCTGAATAAAGTCATTGGGCGTATGTTATGATCTTACTGGTCACATGTCCTGTGTTTAAACACAGGTTTAAAAAGACTGTGTAGTTAAATGCTAGCACTGATCAGTATGATGTATTATGAGATAATACAACCTGTGGTAGCTTTGCCAACATTAGCATTTATGAATGTTTATGTATCGTTTGTAAGAGTCTGATATTTATCTTATGAGTCTTTCATGAAGTTCTGCGCTTTTGCCATTTAACTTAAGTATTGCTGTGGATTCTTTTGCTGTGATTTCCTGGCTGTTGTTTGATGACATTTTTGTTTGTAACTTTGATGCTGGAACATTTATGCATTTTTTTAAACTTTTAATTCCCCCTCAATAATAGCAATGTGCTATAATGAGGAAAAGGCATCAAATAAATATGTGAAAAAGTAAAGATATTTTTTACTTTTTTCTCTGGACCTCAAGACATAAAAAAAAGTATCTTTTTTTAATTGCACTCTTCCGCTTTTCATTTTAATGTTTAGTATGCACTGGTTCCACACTGTATACACTGTCTGTAAGGTTTTCAAGTATAACTACTTATTCAAGCCCTAAATAACCAGCTAACCTGCTAACACTATTACATATAACATGATCTGATGGTACTTACCTTGCAAGTGTTTGAATAATTTGTTCATATTTGGTACATATTTGTTTTGGAGAACAGTCATATACAACAGTTACCCAGCAGCTTGCCAGCGATTTGTCATCACCTCAGTCAGCTAATTTTCAGCAACAGCACATAAGTTTCTTTGATGTGGATTTGGATATGATGGAAGTGACTAAATGTCTGAGCATTACCTTTTCATGCAACTTCACCATTGAGAGGAAAACACTGACATCAGCCCTTAAACTATTCCCCAGTTTTCATTAGGCCTCAAGGACTTGTACTCCATAACTGTTTGTAGAATTGCATCGGATTTCAGGGAATTTTTATTTGTTCACTTAGCTCACATCTGGAATACTTTGGAGAAAAACCTCAAATGGTTTAATTGAAGCATCATGACTAACACTGCGACCTTTTGATTATCATAATTGTGTAAAATAATATGATGCTGCCAAGACTTTTACTGGATATAATAGTTTTGTTTTTTTCAAGGAAGTTTGGGACTTTTTTGATTTGTGAGATTCACTATTAGTGAATGATGTGGGTTTGTATATTTATTCAGAGAGAGAGAGAGAGAGAAGCATTAAAACATCAGTGTAGCTACCTACATGCTGTTAGTGATAACTTGTTAAATTGAACTGCTATTCAGACTTGTACTGCAGTGGTTCCCAACCCTAGTCCTTTTGCATCACTAACTGACAAAAACTTGGCAAATTTAGAAACATTTATTCCTTACATGTTTCTTAAAACAGTGTAATATTTTAGCTCACTGATTAAGAAAATACTAAAGCAAATGCCTTAAAATATTCACCCCACAGAAGCACCCTAAGTAATGTGTTTGACCAAAACTGACCCAAACTTTTGGGTGAAAAATGCATTGATCTGTGAATCACAAGCCACGTAATATACAATGAGTGACCTGAGCTGAAGTGGGTAACACAGTCAAACATTGTCTACTTTAACAGTGACTCAAGTAAGAAGAAAATGGTTCCAAGAAACAATATCCTTTACTTTTATTAGAAGTAGCCTGATGTCTGGTGACCTCACTTCTGATGTCTGAAGTTAGTACCAAAAATAGCTTATTTGCACTCATTACTGAACAGAAAAAGCACATACAAAGCATCTTCTAATATACAATAAAATTTTTTATTTCATACTGAAATGTAATGAATTTGGAATATGTTACAGACTCCAGCCCTCACGGGCCACAGCTCAACAGACTTCAGCAGTCTGCCTCATTAAACATTCATGATTCAACTCACCAGCTAATGAGCAAGGCCTTCATGAACTAGACAAGGGAAAATGTTAATCTCTGCAGAGCTTAGGCTCAGTAGAAACCCCGTTTGACATTCCAGTTTTAGAACATAATACACTTCATGAGCTCAGGCTCACCAAAATTCATATTCTGAACTATTATAGGAAATCAGTGGCTCCTTTATTGTTATCCTACCTTTCACTAACTAAAATTTTACTCCTATAGATGTTGCCCTTTTTACCACTCTGATTTTTTTAAGTAAACAATTTATCTTATATACACAAAATGTGTTGTTGCTAAGTTATTACTGAAGAATTGCCCAAAACAATACATATCAACACCACTGTCAAAATTAAGAAGTAAAAACACGCTGTCAGCAGCTCATTCAACAACAACAGTAATGTCCTTGACAAACGAAAAATCTCTCAGCATTCTTCCATAACAACTAGAAGGCCAACTGGTTCTCGTCTAAAACTGACGACACTGGCAGCAGAATCTGTGTCTTGGAGCTGCTGGATATAGCAATGACGTCCATAGTGCATTCTGACTTCTCTTTTCTTTAATATAGTATGTACAGTAGCTGTACATTTATATGTAAATATTTAGCAAGTCCTGTTACTTGTGTATGTGTGGACATGCAAGGCCTTAGTTAAAGGATATTCTTTTCCACACATATACATTCACCAAGCAAATTATTAGAAGCATCTGTAAACATACTTATTCATACAATCATCTAATCAGCCAATCATGCTGCAGAAGTGCAATAGGCAGATACAGGCCAGCAGATTCCTATAATGTTTATGTCAACCATGATTTAAATGGTTTTATAACTGCTCCAGGATCTTCATGCATAACCGTCTCTAGAGTTTACTCAGAATGGTGCAATAAAGAAAAACATCCATTGAGCAGCAGTTCTGTGGATGAAAATGCCTTGTTGTTGAAAGAGGTCAATGCAGAATGACCACAATGGTTCGAGTTGACAAAAAGGCTACAGTATCTCAGATAAGATCTTTGTATTGTAGTGGGCAGACAAGCATCTCAGAATACACAACATATCACACCTTGAGGTGGATGGACTAAAACAGAAGACCACACTGGGCTCCTGTTCTGTCAGCCAAGAACAGAAAGCAGAGGCTGCAGCGGACACAGGCTCGCCAAAATCGGACAGTTGAAGACTGGAAAAACGTAGCCTGCTCTGATGTATCTGGATATCTGTTCTAGGCACACAAATGGTACTTTCAGCCAACAGAATTGGATTTGGCACCAACAGAAAGAATCTACCCAACTTGTCTTGTGCTAATAATCCAGGCTGGTGGAGGTGGTGTAATGGTGTGGGTTTTCTTGGCACACTTTGTGCCTATTAATATCTATCAATTATCTCTTTAATGTCACAGTCTATTTCAGTATTTCTGACCATGTGCATCCCTAGTGGACACAATTTACACATTCTAATCACTAGTATGATAATGCACCATGTCACAAAGCAAAAGCCATCTCAAACTGGTCTCATGAACATGACAATGAGTTCATTCATTGTTTCTCAGTGGTTTTCCAAGTCACCAGTTCTGAATCCTCCTTTAGGATGTTGTAGAACAGGACATTCACAGCATTAAAGTGCATCTAAAAATCTGTAGGAATTGCATGATGCAATCATGTCAACATGGACTAGAATCTCAAAGGAATGTTTCCAATATGTTGAGGAATCCATGCCACAAAGAATTTTTCTGTTTTGAAGCATTACTTTATAATTACTAATAAAGTGTTTGGTGAAAGTATATTTAAATGTACATAGTAGTATTATTGAGCAAAAGCACTCACAGCTTTTAAAATGATTTTTAATTTAGGTATATGCAGCATAGTAAGTGCAGTTACTTAGTGTCAAGTTCTGGTTGTGATGGAATGAATAATCACGATTACATAGCACACTCTCATCCTCTCGGGCTAGGCTTAAATAGTGTTTGTCATGTCTGTTTGTGAGGGCTTTCGGGTACATAAGTATGGGTTCAAGACAAACACTGACTGGTTCACCTGTACATGAGAAAAACAACAGTTTGAATACTACTTTAATGAGAAGGTTTCAAACAGCCAGATTATGTCCATGTGCGTATATGTGTGTTCATTTACATACATTTTCAGGAGAAAAATGCCTTAACTTTATCCAAAAACGAAAGGAGCAACTAACATATAGCATCAAGGCCAACAAAGTTTGAGTTTGTAAAGTGTTTTTTATTTTTTTTAAATGGGACAATGCAAACCATTTCTTTTTGGTTACTAAGGTTAAAGGTAGGAAAACATTTTGGGGTAGACTTCTTATTACAGATAAGCAGTTACACATATGTAATGCATATGTGACCTGCAGCACTGTGAAAAAGTCAGAGACCACCCTTAATTTATTTCATTCCTAGTCAACAGCCAAGTTATTCATTTTTCAGCATCCAGACAAAAAGCAGAAAACATATATTCAACAGACAATTACAAAGTAGACTCAACAAGTAAAAATATATATTTTCTTCAGTATTTACTATTCAGCCTGAATTCTACTCAGAAGCTTGCTTTCAGGTTTTTTTGAAGAAATCTACAGTAACATTTTTCCACGCCTCCAAAGTTGGTGAGTAACCAGTTCACTGTGCTGAGAACACTAGGACCTTTGTTTGATTTGCAAATGTTCTTTTTTCATCTATTTTCTTTTCTCAGTAACAGCATCTCAGCTTTTAGACTCATAGTGTTGAGTTGCCTTCTCACAGTGAAAGGACGGACAAATCCTTGATTTTCTCCTCTCTCTCAAAGATAGAAGCTTTAACTTTTTATCTGGTGACAGTTTTGTTTGTTAAGAGACCCATTTTCTAATCTCCTCAGACAAATAAACTCAGTGGCTATTCTGACTTTGTTTGCATGACCCTGTGACCTGACCTTATACAAATGTTTGTGTGTGTGTGTGTGTGTGTGTGTGTGTGTGTGTGTGTGTGTGTGTGTTTGTGTTGTGGGGGTCTGATAGAAGTCATGCACAGCTAAGCACTGCAGTTGACCCTCATATTTCATGCGGCCTCATAACATTTTGCAATCACTGAAACACACTACTAGAGTTTAAGTTATATATGTTTTTTATCATTTGGCTGGTGCCTGAAAAACATTCTGTCCAGATATAACTTTTAACAAAGTTTTCTGGATAGCTAGCTCTAAGTGACAGTTCCTAATCGTGTAAAGTTTCTGATGTTGTTGTGTTGATGAACAAAAGCCCTGTACTAAGAGTTCGGCCAGTCAAGGTTTTATGAACACTGATAACACAATGTGGTAATGACACACTTACTGCAGGGTGAATATGCTTTAGACAAAGAAAATATGCTAATAATATGCCACACTGTTAGTGCTGAGAGGCAGTAGTGTTTACTCCTTTCCACCGAGTGATTCATCTCGTAAAATTGACCTTCCTCACACTCTTAATCTCTCCCACGCAAAAGGTTTGTCTAAGGAAGACAGCACTGCTTTTGTAAGCTTGATCTGAGTTGACATGGACACAACCTTTTCCTACCTGTATTCCAATCCCACCTCCTGCTTTTGGACTGGTCAGACATTTTCCACTGCTGTGATAGGACTGGTAAGACACTCCAAGGTCGAGTTATTATATTAAAGGACCCCCAATTCAGCATTATGGAGAAAAAGCAGTGATACCTGAATACGGATTACACTGTCCTAAATGTTTTCATTAACATATTCAATGGCAATACATAAAAAGGTATAGTGTATGTATTCTGAATAAATTTAAAACACAAGAATGTGTAATTAAAATGGTTCCTTTAAAAATCGTTTGAATGAACAAAATTCTCAATATTATTTTGGTTCTCATCTCCTACTTCAGTCCACTGCTGCTTCCATAATCCCACTGCTGTCTCATGAACTAACGAAACAATTTGCCAAATCCCAATAGCAAAGCCAAGCAACTTTGACTGTAAAGTGGGTTGCTGTGTGATTTTAGGTTAATTGCATGTAAATGAAACACATGCATGAGCCCAGTACAACAACAATTCTAAGCTTATCACTCATGAACATGTAAACATGTTCTCTATTGAGGAGACTGTTCAGTTCAATTGTCTCTCAAAAGAATTTACTAATCCTGTGCTTAATAACTGGCTCATTACAGTGATATATCAGTCTACCAAGGCTCCAGCAATGCTTAGTGATGCTGAGATTAATAATTAGCTTATCACAGTGATTTTTCAGTCTACTCAGGCTTTGGCAGAGCTCACTAACACTGAGATTAATAATTAGCTTATCACAGTAATTTTTCAGTCTACACAGGCTTTAGCAGAGCTCAGTAACACTGAGATTAATAACTAGCTTACCACAGTGATTTTTCAGTCTACACAGGCTTTAGCAGAGCTCAGTAACACTGAGATTAATAACTAGCGTACCACAGTGATCATTCTACTCAGGCTTTAATGGAGCTTCATGCTATGATTAATAACTGGCTCATCACAGTGTTTTATCAGTCTATGTAGGCTTTAGCACCAACATCAGTGTTTGCAAAGGAGGTATTTATTGATGTCTTCTTTAGAGTAGGTCTTTTCTGCCATATGTGATTTTAAAATAATGAATTAACAGGTATTGATAGTGTTTCTTTTAAAATGGTGCACATTTTTACATTTAGTATATAGGTATTCTACAAGCATTCTCCAAAAACTGATAAAGGTAACTGTATCCTGAATACTGCCTTTACAAAGTTTAACTTGGACTAAATACAGATACCTCATTTCGGTATTCTGAATACATATTCCAAATACTTGTATTACCCAACTCTGCCCACGTGCTACATTTTTCTTGCATTTTCTTTGCTCCTTTATGGGTAGCACTTACGTCATTTGTGTGATATACATATATACATACATAAAAAAGTTATAATTATTTTTATAGTATATTGTTTGACTATATTCTACAATCTCTTTATTCCTTAAAAATGGACAGGCTGTTTTGTTACTGTGCATTTAAAAGTAAAGTAAACTAAAATTTAAGAGCTGTTCTACTATACCTTTAAGATTGTTTGCATGATATGTAAATGATATTTGCTCTGTTATCTGCCCTCTATTTAAAAAGTAGTCCAGGCTGAAATACTCCATATAAGGTTTCTCCTAACTCCTCATAAACTGTTTTTTGTGATATCAGCCCTTTTTGAAGTACTCTAGCATTATGTGAATTAAAACCAACTTTAAAATCAACCAGACAAATATTGTCATGTTGATTCTCTGATATTTATTGTTGATTTTGAGTTTACTTGCTCTTCAGTATCGACGTTTGCATATACTGCGTAGAAGCATACAATTCTTATTACCAGAATACAAATTAACCACTAATTAACCACTCACTAATCCAAAATGTCATGTTCTTGTTATTACCATAAGTGTGCACACAGACTAAACTCATTAAGGGCCAGTAAATAGGAGACATTTTCATTGACTATATAACACACTCCTCCATATTACGATACAACACACTGTCAGTCTTTTCTATTTCTTTTTCACAGTATACAAACATGCCAGAAATTAGTCTTAATAATCATAACTTGCTGTATCATACGTAACTCCAGCCACGAATCACAAAGGAAAAGTTTGCTATATCCTCAAAAATGCTAACAGCAGTATTACAATAACTGGTGATCCACACATTCATAATGGTGCACTTTTCAGCTTTCATGGTGAGTATATTCATCAGAAGTACTATGTCATTGATACAAAGAATTGTACTGGTCAGTTCCTTTTGAAAGTACCTGGAATATATAAATCTAGAATAAAACTGAAGTTTAAGCATTTTAAATGCTAGCTTCCCTTTTCTTCTATGTGAAGAGCCTCGGATGACTTATAACAGGAAATATAATCACTGGTCAGTGATTGGTCAATCACTGCTGATGGCCAAAGCCCAGCACACTATTACACAAGGGATTATTTGAAGATGCAGCATAAGGTCAGAAATAATACTTAATACTGTTACTACAGAGTTGTGTTCATAAATGTTTAAAGCAAACATGATATTTTGATTATCTTATATTTATTTAGCCAATTTGTTTTTGATTTCATGTAAGCCTTATTTTTAACAACACTCTGTAAGCATCTGGGACCAGAAGAGACCAACTGCTGTTTTGAAAGTATAACTTCAGCTCCCAGTTCCCCAGTTCAGGGTCTAATTTATCATATTTTTTGTTTCATAATGCAGGGTTTTTAGTGGTGACAGGTCTGGATTGCAAGTAGGCCAGTCTTTTAGAAGACTGACCTGCTTGCAATCCAGACATATCACCACTGAAAGCCCTGCATGTTGTAATACATGCAGAATGTGGGCTGACATTGTTTGCTCAAATAATGAGGCCTTCCCTGAAAAAGATATTATGTGAATGGCAACATATGTTGCTCCAAAAGCTGTAAATTTTGTTCTGCATTAATGGGCACTAATGCACCATCATCACTAATGGCACCCCTACCATCATGGATGCTGGCTTTTGAACTGTGAACTGATAACAAACTGGGTGGTCCCTTCCCTTCTTAGCCCGGAGGGTGCAATGTCCTTTTGAAACATGTTGTCTTTGTAGTATTTGTACTATTTTCAATTAAATATAGGACTTAAATGATTTGCATGCCATTGCATTCTGTTTTTATTATGTATGTACAGCCTAAGTGAAATGGGGTTGTAGATTTAATTTCTGATTATTAATCCCCTACACATCATTAGTGGTGAAATGTACATTTTTTAAGCTACACTTCAACTTGAGTTTGATCCAGCATTACAATGCTAAATGACTTTCAGCATTCAATATGAATTTAATGTTGTTTTTCCAACCTTAACAAAGCTTAACAAAGGTCACCATTAACTAACATTTTAATATATGTCTGCTAACTCATATTGTGATCTAGGATTAATGGACTGCTTGTAAATATGAAAATATGAACCCAAAATAGGAAAGTAGTAACTGGAAGGTTTTGTTCTAAATGGTTTATATGGTTTATATTTTAAAAAATCAATAGTTTTTTTTTCCATTTTAGTCTTTCACATTTAGCTTCTTTGCTGTTGCTGATCCCTCACACATCCAAACCCAAACTAGGATTTTATTTTTGATTGAAAAAATCCCAAAAAGAGAAGAACTCCATTCCCTGTACAGGGAACTCCATTCCCTGTATTGATAAGTGAATTTAAGTCTAGTAAGAAGTCCGTTCTTCTAGAACCTTTGTGAACATTTTAGTATTTTCAGATTTTCTATATAACCCTCACCTACACTCAGATCTTCATCTAAGTCATAACAACAGAAAAACAGAACCTCATAAATCACATAACACAAGCAATTGTTCAAGTTTTCATGAGTTTATTGAGCAGACTGATGCAAAATTAAATGTCTTTGGTGGCAAAAAGTATGTGAATCTCTAGAACAGCGGTCACCAACCCTCGTCCTGGAGATCTACCTTTCTGTGGAGTCTAGAGCTGCCACAAGTGCTCCAGCCAATTAACTTCATCAGAAGTTTCTGATTGGCTGTATCACATCGTTAATGAGTTGAAACAAGTGTGCTAGATGTGAATTGGGAACCCCTGCTTTAGATGAAGACCTGGTCACATTTAAGTTCAGGTATACGAAGGGGTTCACAAACTTCCTAGCACCACCGTATAGAGGCCTCAGCGTGTAAATCCAGATGTTTCGGTTTTATACGCTTGTAACCGTTTTAAACACATCACACTGTTTAGTCGAGCTGATCCCCTACTTAAGGAGAAGAGGGAGGCAGTGCTACTACAAAACGTTTATATGTTACCCAAAGGTTGAGAAACAACTGGACATTCGGGAATTACTAAGCTACTTCTGCGTCAGTTATTATCATGGAGACAAAAACCCAAACAAACTGAAACGTGGGTTTGGTTAGAAGAGCCGCGCATGCGCAGAACCGAACGTGACTGTCCGCGCAATCCACAAAAAGACAGATGAGCTGCTGAGCTTCCGATCACTCGACCTTACAGGAGTGGACGACGGGCTAAGACGCAGCAATGGGCTCTGTACAGCGATACGTGCTGCTGCTGGTGGTGTTTGTGGTGAGGGCAGAGGACGGTAAGCGATGCGTCCGAGTTTCATATGTCCGAGGTTTCATGTTGTCTTTTTGACAGAACTGGTCGGATTTAGAGGATTAAATCCAAGACCCCTGAACTCCTGTTCCGCTCTGTGTTTGGGTGGGCTACACGTCTGCTTGCGTAATCTCGTTTGGTTGAAATCTGCGCTGTTAGCCTTCTGTTTTCCTGCAGGGCATTTAAACAACTTTGTCAAAGACGTGACTAAAAGCATTGGAATGCCTCAGCCTCGCTTATTGAGAGCACTTCTCAGAATCATGAACTTGGCAGCTGTTGTGCAGTCAAATCTGCGTGTGCGTTTCTGATAACACGCGTCTGTTCCGCTTTTCCAGAGCTGTTTCTGGGACAAAGAGAAGTTATTTTGGAATTAGACGACCTGGAAAATGGAGGTCTGTTTGACTGCACTTGAACATAAGTCATTTTGTGATTGCTCTTACTTTATTTACTCTGCTTTAAGGCAGCATAAGGTGGATTCATGTATTCTGGGACATCAGGTGAAAACGGGACACTGTTTATTCCAGTTTGAGCTGGTTGTCAGTAGCATTTTCCTTCTAAATGCTGTAAATAGGCCATATTAGAAACATAATTTTAATATGAAATTGAATAAAAATGGCAAATAACATTATCTAGTTTAACCTGGTGTCCCAAAACACTTACAGTGAGCTGGAGCTATAAGAGACTTAAGTTTTAATGTATCTTAAGCTCATTAACCTAATTTGGAGGACATAAATGATCACAAACTGAGCCACATTCTGTGTAATGATTATGACAAAATCTCTCAGATGTTATGTCATTCATTTAGCAATTGGCAGTTTATGTGATGCCACTGTCTGTGTACATGATTGGTCTTCTGTTTTTCTGTACTGTCTTATTTCAGATTTCACTGAACTCGATGAATACAAGCTGATGCAGAAAGAAGTGCTCCCTGACATCTCTCTGATTGAAAGAGATGCGCTGCGACCAGGTGACACAATAAGAGAAACTATGGCACCTGACTCTTTCCTTGGAACCCCCAAATCTCTTTTTACTTTAAAAGCATTTTACTGTTCATGGTATAACGGTCAGTTAATGCACTGCTGCATGCTCAGAGAGTTTCAGAGTGCAGAGTAAACTGTCTGTTGTGTTTTTTCCCTCATCCCACTCCTTTCCATATGTTCCTCTGCCATCATACTTTTTAATAGTTCATTTCTCCCTCTCTGTCTCTCTTTGTGTGCCTCCTGTCCACAGGTCATTCTCTGTTTAGCCCCCGCTCCATGGGGCCCCCACAGATTCCATTTCCTCTTGCCCGACCACAGCCCAACAATGTCCAAGCCATCTGTCGCTATGGTAACCAGCGTCCTCGATATCCTAAGGAGACCCTGCCTCAGAATGGCTATGGTTACCTAGTTCGTCAGGCTAAGGCTGTCAACCAGCTGGAGTCCTGGTTCCCTGTGTGTTGCAGTCATGGGACTGAGAATGAGGAGCTGCTTCTGTGCTGCACAGAGCAAGCGGTGAGAATGTACACTGTCTACTTGTACTAGCTGCATTATCATGAATCACAGTGTTTGGTAATAGCCCATGAGCTATCACACCCTCAGATTAAAAGGGTTGAGTCAGGCATGATTTGTTACCCATGGTTTGAGTCACCTGAGTTTTGAACACTCTCAGAGAATTCAGAAACAATGTTCGGTATTCTAGTCCACAACGTTCATGAATATAGTTAAGTAGCAGGTGAAAGCAATAGGCAGTTGCTGACTTTGCACTTGGCTAATTGTAAAAGGTAATTACATTTGTAAATAATGCAGATGTTACAGGGATACGGACTGGTCAGTGCTTCAATCTGCGTGGTTGCCACAGCATTTTTGTTGAAGGTGCACTAGTGATGCTTTGAGAAAGTGAGTTTAAAAAGCCAGATGCACCGTAGGCCCAGCCTGGGCCTTTTCTGCCTCATATGGCCTATAAGCAATATGAGAGACCTCATGAGAGACTTACAATGCTCAAAATCAGTCATGGGACACTCTCTAAATACAATTTAAGTCTTTCTTTTTTATTACTTTCCAAGATAAAGTTATATTTTATTCATTTGTATCCATACAAAAAAGATAACAGCCTGCAATAATGACCAGGTTTACTAACTGAAAGGCAAAATGATATTGGTAATTAATTGAAAACCTGTGGTGAGGTAGTTAAAATCCTCAGTCATTAACAGGACAAATGTTAATGTCTATTTCATTTATGTAGATCAGTATTTAGTGCATGAGTTTGCATGACTGATTCCCAGCCAGGATTGTTGTATTTTTGGCTTTTGGATGGCATGGGTAGGGCAGGTGCTGAACACTTCCAGTCTCTTTCCACAATTTCAGCGCTGATTTTATAATTTTTTAATTTTTCAACAAAACAGTTTACAACAATAACAAGAATGAAGAAGGAAAGATGAAGTCAGCTTCTCTACCATCTTGATTAGGAACTTTCACAAACATTTAAACTACAAGATAATATTTTTGACAGATTAAATCAACAATGTATTACTACCTATTATATACATTTTCTTTAGAAGTGTTTTAGAAGGCTAGTGACATTTTAAGTCAGGTGTGTTGGATGGTTGCTTTAAGGGATTAGTATTGGAGATCTGTTTTGAACTCATTTTTAGTAAATGAGGGTTAGATGAAAGTTTCTAGTTTACTGATCAACCAGTTTACTGTTCAAGTTCAACCAAACATATTGATTTGTAAGTTATAAATTAGATGAAATTCTGTTTTTCTGAATATGGTAAAGCCAAGTATCCATAATACATTAACAAATAAAATGATTTTTAAAACCCAGATGATGATAGGACTCTCCCAGTGCTTCTTTTGAACACTGTAACATTCACTGGTTACCTGGTATCACCTATATAGTGCATTGATAGGCCACTTTAGCCACATTACTTGTTTTTAGACAAGTTCTGTATTGATTTGACTATTTGCAGTTGTTTATCTCCACCATATCATCAGACTAAATGTGCTATCATCGTACAAACAAAACAAACTTTACCTCATGTAAATCACAATAAACAAGCATTAAGGTTCTGTGGGACAAAACCCTCCATAATTTTGTTTGCCTCTTATTGTTTTGGTTTGGCGCACAGATAGACATAACAGTGTGCAGACTTGAATGATATCAGCTGTACTCAGAATCCACAGGATAAAAGTCTGCTGAAACAGAAGTGTTTGTTCTCTCGCTCTCTCTTTTTTCTTTGTAGGCTATTCTTTCTCCCTATCTCTTTTCTAGCCACCTGCCATCTTTGATTTGCCTCCAAAATCTTATATTTTGTTTTTGTTGCAACATTTCCTTTTATTGTATTGCAGTGGAAAATGTCACTTTCTGCCTTCTGTGATGAGGAGTTCACTATTAAGACCAGCCACTTTCACTGTTGCAAGAAGAAAGGATCACACAGATGGAAATGCTTTGAGAACGACGCTCCAAACAAATCATATGAGCCTTCTGGACAGGGGTTGTATGCTGACATCCCATCCATGACTATGGACTTTAAGTTTAACCCTGATAACTGCCAAAAAACAAGGTAAATTTGACTATTTAAATTCAAAGTGCACACTTAGAACTATGTTGACAAGGAGCAATGAAGTCCACCAGAAGGTAGTGAATAGTAAAAAGCAGTAAAGCAAATCCCACTTCACAGGAAGCTAACTAATACTTCCGTGACAAATGAATGAGTCTGCTTTGTTGGAGAATGAGAGTTAATCAGATTTATGTATTTAGTGGATTCCCTTTTCCAGAGTGACTTAAAAGTAATTAAATGTTTTTATTATTAACTCTGCTCATCCGGTGTTCCAGATTTGTTCCTTCTAAATGCTTTTGATGACGTTGGAGGAAACTGTTTTTTCTGTACTTGCTCATAACAGATCACAGATGGTTCCCAGAGCTGTGAGAGAAAGAATGACTAGTGTCCTGAACAGCTACTTCCCCCCTGGCTGCCCTAAGTCTGGCAATATTGGATCAATTTGTGCTTATCGCAAGCAACGGCGCCAGTACTTCTCCACTTGTCTTCCTCGTAATGGCTACCTCTCGCCGGCCAATGAAGTAAAAGCCATCTATGAGCTGGAAAAAGGCTTTAATCAGTGCTGTAAGCAGAAGAAAGGAAGACAGGCCTGTGCTGAGAGGAAGGTGTGTTTGTCAGTGTGTGTTGCAGTAGTGACGCAAATAGAGCATGTTTAAACAAGACATGAGAACGCTGTGTATTTAATAGATAACCTTACAAAGGCTCAGGTCTAATTAACATTTGCACTGTATCTTTCTCTTTATCTCTCCCGGCCTCTTTCTCTCTGTCTGCTGCAGTGGAAGACGATGGTGGATGACTTCTGTATGAATAAGAATGTTGATGGGAGCCAGCTTGCTTGTTGTGAAAAGGATGAAAGAAAAGAGAAATATGATTGTTTCGCCTATGCTGCCCCAAATCCAGACTACATCCTCAACAATGACAGTCTGTCTGTCTTACAAGCACGTCCCACTCTGGACATGTTCTGTGATATGTACTTAAGTTATCACAGAACACAGAGAATGTAAGATTGTCCTGTTTCACAATACGACTCTTTCTTAATTTTAGCATGTTTTTATGTTCTTCTTTTGAACTTATTTTTTCTTGTTGGTAGATTTTTGGGAGGGTGCAATTGTTTTAAAATCATAGTGAGATATGGAGCAGAAATTATATTATGAGACTTCCACAGGGCAGTGAGCAAGACCCCAAACTTGCCTTAATAAACACCAACATGCTGTTAATGAGGTGACATGTAGTCCACCTGCTCTGCCTGTTTTTGAAAAGACAGACTGCAATTTTTCTTTAACTGTCAGGATATACTAGGTTTATACTGAAATGCTTGGATATACCTTTGCACACTGTAATATATAGTATGTGAATCTCAGTGTAATATGTAATAATATAAATGCAGTATATTTCCATAATGTAATGTGTAATATAAAATCAGTGTAGCCAAATATGTGAATCTCAATATTTTTCCTCTAGGCTAGATCATGGTTTGGAGATGTTTGCAGGCAAATTGGCTCAGCAGTGCTGCCACCTAGTGGAAGAGAGGAATACTGCTTGTTTACACACACAGGTATGTATTGGTGCACATTTCTGCTGGATCCTAATCTGTGCTCCCTCATCTGTGATTTGATAAGATAAACCATGTATTTGTGGACAGCCATGCTCTAAACTTGGTTTCTTAATCAGTAACACTGAAACAGTAAAGTGAATACTGAATCCAAGTTAGGTTATTGATGCTTCAAGCATCTCGCCTGTCAGTTATTGATCAGATACGGCCATGTTGTTTTGTTTCAGCTTGACAATATTGTGGATGATGTATGCGATGATCAATTCATGAGGTCTATGATCTGTTGCATGGGGAATCCGATGAACCGCTCCAAGTGTGTCACCAAGTACATCTTGCGCAGGCTTGCCAATGAGTTGAACTACAAAAGTCAGAAGAAATGCCCAATCCTTTCCTAAGATCCTCTGTCTGGTTGTTGATTCGTTTTGTTGAGCCAGTGATTCACAGGCTGGTATTCCAGATATGAATGTAGTGGAATTAATTGAGTGAACACACTCAGATGGGTTACAATTTGAGTTGAGCCAAAATTGCATTTTATATCAACACCACTTACTATTTTCTGTCTTGTTTACCTTTTTCCTGAAAGATTATATTAGTTATTTTAAATGCTTATTTTTAATACATTTTCAGAGCCACATGGATGGTTCTTGTTAACTGTGTAGACACTTTCCACAAACAAAATGCAAATCACTGTTTTCAAGTAAATGTGGTAAATAAACAAATAGTTTTCTTGTTTATTATCTTCCGTGTGTGTGTGTGTGTGTGTTTTAGATGATTAGACAGGGCATTTTTTACAGCCAGTTCTTCTTATGTTTGTAGCAACTATATGACATGGTAAGTAAATATTGTGAAATAATCCAGTAACTGTTCTGTGGGTTCTGAAGAGATATTCAATGTCAGTGTATAACAATACAGAAATAAGCTCCACTGCTCGATAGATTAAGAGACCTTATTAGTCCCACAATGGGGAAATTTCACCTACGCAATCTAACCCATCCGTGTAGTGAAACACTACGTACACGCTAGTGAAGACACACATTAGGGGGCAGTGAGCACACTTTCCCAGGGCGGTGGGCAGCCCTATCCGCAGTGCTGGGGGAGCAGTTGGGGGGTTGGTGTCTTGCTCGCGGGCATCTCAGTCTCAGCTCAAGGGATCTTGACCAGCGACTTTCCGGTACAAGGCTGGTTCCCTAACCTCCAAGCCTGTTAAAAGTGCAATGAAAAACAGAAAAAGAAAACAGCCATCAAAATCAAGCCCTGAAATGGACAAATCATACATGCTTTCATTACTAGAAACACAAAAGCATCGAATAGAAAACAAAAAACATTTGTTCACAGACAAAATACACTAGCAAGTCCAGACTTTACAGGATACTAAATATTGATACAATGTGTTTTTCCCTTTTTTCAGTCTAAAGCTGAAGTTATTTACTTCCTGCATTAACAGTATTATACATTCCTTAGGGCTACACTAAATTTTGGCCTAGCATCCTTTTGTTGATTTTTTATAAGGGAAGGGCTTCCTTATGCTGATTAAAAGCATGTTGTTTGCCTGATGCATCGACTGATCTCAGGGTAAATTTATCCGTTGCCTAAGAGCGTGTTGTTATTTTTATCTCCTCGATACAAAAAGGCTTGGCGTCAGTGGAGGCTCTGTCTTCTTAAACTTGTCTGAGACATTGGAAAGGCATGCAGACGGTTAGGCCTTATGTGACCACAGTTTCCCCAGTAACAGCTGGTATTAACATCCCTTTTCTATGATGATAACATTGCCTATACAAACAGAACTACATCTATGAGATGAACCATCCCACGTGGTGAAGACTAATACAACTCACCATTTTCTTCAACCAAGTAAAATAACCACAGAAATATTGGCAGAATTTTCCTGGCTTTCTATGCATACAGAGAACAGAACCAACCAAACCTGTTGCAGTTTCATTATGTCATTGCTGAACCTGTGCCCAACTGTGACTTGTTGACATGGGATAGGACTGTCAGTATGGATTTGCTGAACCACAACTTTTAAGTGTCAATCAAGGATTTCAGAACTACAGACAGTCCTGCTATTAAATCACTAAGCACATTGGCTTGCAAGAGACATCCAAGAACATTTTAAAGTGCATTCATTTTTAGGTTGTCAATCATATATTTGATGTCAATAATAAACATACCTAGAAATCCATTGTGTCTATAAAGGTCTCATATTACAGAAAGAGTTTCCTCACTTTGAGTAAAAGCAAACATTGTTAACGTTTCAAAACAAGCCATTCACTCCCCAACCCACCCTACTGAAAGACAACTAGAACCATGAATATTAAAGCCTGATGGTTTTGCTTTGTAATGGGAATTGGCTAAATGGTTGCCATTACAGACCTCTAGGTTCCTGTCGTACACCTTTAGATCCCATTAGGAAACCATGAAATGCATCTGAAATCAGTCCCAGAGACCGTTAGAGTACACTGTAATATCATTGTAATATCCCATTAGGAAAAACCACTTCAATTTCACTACTGGACACAAAGAGAAACTTGCAAATGAATTAATTTGTTTTGTGATCTAACGCAGTTAGATGTATCCAGTTATACAGCCCAGAACAAATTAGCTCTGCTCATTCACATTCGAGTTACGGAGTGTTTTAATGTGGACTGCTTTTTGAATAAACCACAATACAGGACAGTCAGTCAGAACATCTAAGTACATGCGTCATTTCTAAATGATAGAGACATTCTGGAAATTATTAATGAATTTTCGCTACATAAAACGACACAAACATCCGGGTAAGACACAAGAAATATGTGTGATATGGGCCGTTTACACAGACCTGTAGTTTGTCTTATTAAGTTTATGTTGATCCAAACTATTATTGTGCAGTCAAGTTGATCCCGACTCCTGGCGACCATACAGGCAGTGTTTCTCAGAATAAGCAGGCTGCATCCAAAACCTCTCCATACTTCTCTCCTGAACGCACTCCTGGTGGTGCATTTCTTTGCCGTACTGTTTTGAACGTGTTAGCTACGCGGTTTTTGGACAATAACCCTGTTTGGGTCTGTAGACATCTTAATGACAGTAAAGGGTTAATTTTCAGCAGCAAGGCCTTTTCCATAGAAATGTGGGCCTGAGTGAGTGGCGGACGCCCAGAGAGAGACACAGGAGCGTCAGCAGCAGAAACTCCAGCTCAGCCTCGGGCTGCTGGATGAAGTCTGGGCAAAATGGCGACCGCCGGTCCCGCGGACTCGGGCTCGACTGCCCCGCCAGGTAACCAGCGACAGACTATTTAGCCGGTCTTCCGTTATAGTTACGCAGAAAAGCAGTTCTTCGGAGTCGCTTGGTGTTTGTCTATGTCTTGTCAGTTTGCCTCGCTGTCTAACGTTAGTCCGCCTGCTGGGGCGGCAGTTAATTATAGAAGCAGTGCTGATGTTCGGAAGCACGGAGCTGGAGCTTCACCCCGGGCATTCCCGACCCGCTCCGCTAGCTAACTTAGCCTGCGAGCTAATTTCACCACTTTAACACCCGGGGTGTAGGGATTGTTTTCGCCTTTCGGTACCGGCTATATCATCAGTGCTTTGGTAACACTGGGCCTGTGTAATCAGCTATATCGCGGGTTAAAACAGAAGCTTGCAACATTTAACGAACTAGCTGTTAGCCAGTACACTAGGTTAGCTGGCTAATCCACCGTTAGCGGAGCTGCTTTATTGTAAGTTGGCTGGATCATTGCTGGAGTCAGACTGGCTGTAAACGTTGGGATACAGTGTTTCTTAATCCGATTATCACCTCTAACGCTTCTCTGAACGCTTTGGGAGAGAGTGATGCTGGTTGTAGAGTACAACTAGCGACAGGATCAAATATAACAGGCTTAATTACTGTTGTACCCGCTAATTTAGCAAAATAAGTAACGTTAACCTTAGTTATTACGGAGCTAGCTCAGCCATCATGTGTTTCTTTCATGATCTCCAGTTTAGGCTCATGTTTTCTTGCGTTTTACGGATCTGATTAGTTTCTCTCAAGCTTTAGTATGCACTCCTAAATAAAGCGTAGCTATTCATGTGCATGTTATTATAGGACTGGCAGTGTTGTGTGGGGCTGTCTAATTTCAGCCACAACTGAAGGGACAGACATAGCAGAACACACTGACCAGTGCTGGGAAACTGAACCGAGTCAGGTTGCCGTTTAGTCGTATACACGTCTAGTATGTTAAATTGTTTGTCAGCTACGTGATTTTGTGCCATGTTTGTAAAGCAGCTCATATGTAGATAATTACTTCGTTCAGTGTGTAAATTGTCACAGGCTTCTCTTTTTCACGCACGTTTGCTTGTATCCTATGAATCATACGGCTGGCCATTCCTTGGTAATCTGGACTTCATTTGAACTGGAATAGCTGTCTTCCTTCTGTTCCAGTGTGAGGTTTCCACTCATTATTTGTGATTACTTGTTTTGCTCAGATTCTGCGGTGTGAAGCCCTTTAACCTTTAGAGAACCAGAGTAGAAATCTTTGGTTCCACAGTTCCACTTTACGAGAGCAGCGAGTTGGGGCTGGGGAACAAGGCTTAATCTGTATGATCAATGTCAAATAATCTGATCAAGAACTATATAGCCCCTCTTTTCAGTACCACAAGGACACAGGAACTTGGTACAGAAAACTGTTCTTAGCCTGTTTTACCCCAAGTGTGTAGTTAGGGCCGTAGTTCTGACAGCTTTATTGAACATTGCATTTTATGGCAGTATCATATAGCCCTACTTCACATGGTTACGAGCAAGATTTGGGAGGTCTTTCAGATTTATGAAACTGCTAATGAATTGTAGTTTTCTTTTTAGCAACCATGTCAGTCATATAAGCTTTTTTCTGCTATTTCTGCACTAATTAAGTGAAGGAGTTCATGTGGGCTGTGCTGCTACATTTCTCTCGTGGACATTGGAATTTTTCCCTTTCTAAAATATGTGCAACTAAATAAATATATAAACAAACATATATTCAAGAAAATCAGTAAACTGTGTTTATTGACACTAGGTTTGTATTTAATTCATGATCGATTACATTTGTCTTATTTGCTTTAATTTGACCACAGAGCTTTTTTTAAAAAATTTATTTAAAAGCAGTGTGTTTTGCTGTATCTATATTAGTGCTCAAAATTACGTCTTTATTTATTTATCAGAATGTCTTGATAACCTTTATTAATTCAACTTGAACCTAAACATAAAATCACATGAACTCAAGGTGAACATGAAACCTGGTAACTGTTTACTCTGTTTTCATCACCACCATCCAGAGTCTTGCTCTCATACCATTATGTTATGTTATGTGTTGTTTTGAGGGGAAACTGTATCCACTTTGCTGTTGCTTTTGTTGCTTAGCTGGTTGTTGATTTATCTCTAATTTTCCTTGAGCACAGTCCAGTGTAGTCTGCTGAAGGCATACTCTAGTGCTAAAGTTACTGATATTACTCATATTGCTGGCGTAAGTGGTGTATTTTGATTGTAAATTATACTTTAGGCTCTTTGTACTTTGGTGCTAAACAAATTCACAGCATTGCAGAAGCTTCAAATAACCTTAATCAGGAGAGCCTTTAACGGAACATGCTGTGTAAAAGCTGTATTTGAACACGAGGGCTACAGTTGCAGAGTCATAGCAACAGCAAACAAGCAGCTGGGTTTCAGGCTGGAACTACAGATGAGTCGAAGGGCCAAGCTAGAAATATGCATTAATTGTATTAACAGCTTATTGTGTTAGCACTTTTAAATAACATTGAAACCACAAAAAAACACTGTTCTAAACCAAGTCCAATCAACATTTCACATGATCTATTGCACTAAATCCAGTTAAATGGCTTAATTATGCTAAAACATGCAGTTGGTTACTTATTTAAGTACAGGTGAGATCCACGGTCAGAAAAGAATGAAACCGGCCTATGATTTGTTACGTGTTAAGAGAACCATTTTACCCCCGCAGACCTGAGGACTCCTTTCTGGAGGATGCTGGCTATTCAGAGAAGTACATGCATGGTTTTGCTGTGGTGACAGTTGTTCTTGTGTGTGTGGTGAAATTGATAAAGATCCAAATGTCCTCCTTTATCGTCATGAACCTACAAAAAAGTAAACAAAGCATATCTAACTTTATAACCTAATATGTTGTGCAGTGGTTAGTGATTGATAAATGAGGGGTATGTGCTTGGTTTTCTGTTAGACTTGAACATGAAGAAAGTATTTCCGTTTTAGTGGTATGTTGCTGTTTACCACCTGCTTATTTTAATACAGGAGCTGAGTTTTAGAAGTTTTAGATGTTTAGAAGTTTTAGCATGCTTACTGAAGATTTAGTTCTTAGTTTTACTAAGCTTTGTATGTTAATAAAAATGTTGGGTTCCATCTTGAGACTTAAGCAGGAGATGCATGTTGCATTTTTTGGCTTTATCTGTGATTTCAGCCTTCAAAATGTGTTAATGGATGATGATGATGATGATGATGATGATGATAACTGAAGGGGAAAAGATGTCTAGTTGTTTACCTGCTGTGTCTGGAGTGAAAAATAGAATCTGCATGATACTGAGAAAAAAATATTGTTGGTTAAATGATCAAGTTTGTGGTCTAGCTTACCTGTCACCTACACCAACAGCCTGCTCTAGAATTAATTATTACTAATTATAACAATAAAAAATTGCATACATATCTGACTGAGGCAGGTGATTGATGTGCTTCAGCAAATGTTGGTTCACATAACTGATATATTTTGAAATTCATAGCATTTCAAGTGTTTTAATAGTCAGCCAACAAGTTACAGTAATTGGGCGTCAGTTGGGACAGATATTTATGTGCCACGGTTTGGATGTGTAGTGTGAAAGTGTAATTGGCCCCCTGGCAGCCTATAATGAAAGGGTTTTTCCTGCTTGCACTTAGGTGTTGGTATCAGTATCGTGGTATAAGATGAAGCTAAATAGGTCCAACATAAACTGTAATGACCTTTTGCTTGCTAATATGTCCATGTCTCTTTGGCAGTAGGCCTGCATGGTATCTGAAATAATTCTCATAATATGTTCTTGCTAACAAAAATCGGGATTGTTGACTATATCAGGGCCCAGGACCTAACTTTATTTCGGGTGGTTTTCTTAGCCTTAACTGAGTAAATGAAAATCTGAGGTAGCTCCTACATGTTAAGAAACACATGCAAGTGGATGAGTGATTCCCAAAGCTACATGCACATGCTTTACATAATAAAATATTGTGTTTTTTGTCTGTGTTCACTTGTGGATGATTGGGGAAAACCATGAAGTATTAGATTTTCAAATTTTACAACTCCTCTGAGCCATGAGGACAATTAGGCTGAATAGAAATGCTTAGAGTAGAAAATCCAGTCAAAACATACAGAATGAAACAGTTTGAACCACTTTGATGATGAAATTAATTGTAATTTAGACTGCAATTTCTGTGACGTAAGAGACAGTGCTTTTAAGTATTAAACAGAGAAACAAATACCAGTGTGACAGATGAATGTTTGAATATACAGATTGTTCGGGCCAGCCCCAGAAATCTCAATCAGTTTGAAAGTTAAGTTTAAGTACAGCATAGAGTCCCAGGACATATGAATGTTCATAAACAAATTTGTCACGAACCCCAAACCAGCCAGCAAAACAGAACAGGGACACCTTGCACATATAATAAATGTAGGATATGGCTTCTTTTAAGTCTAAAGTATGGAGTCATGCCAGGGAACTTTGTGTAACATATTTAATGAAATTAAGCTTATTTAATGTAGCTTTATATGTAGTAACAAGTTGGAAAATCATAGTCATAGTTTTTGTACTGCTTTCATTATATTAAAAACCACATGTAAAAGATGGGTTTTTAGTCCTGTGGAATTTAAAATGTCCCCTCTTTCTTTTATCTTAACACATTTTCTTTCCTTTCTGAAGGGTCTAGTGGAAGTCGAAAAATGGCCTCACCAGAGGTGAGTGTTGAACACTGTTGTTTTTGTTTGCATATTTGTTGTAATGAACTGCCAGCCAAGTTTATAGCATGTACCAGACATTCAAATGTAGACTTTTTTAAACTCTCTTCTTCCAGTTAATACACGAATATTGTTTTTCATACTACTAAGCTGGGGTGTTGTAAACCTATTTGTGCAACTTATTGTTAAAGTTAAGTAAGTTAAGTGATACTTTTTTTAATCCCACAAATGGGGAAATTCCACCTCTGCGTTTATCCTTTCCGTGAAGTGAAACATCACATACACACTAGTGAATACACACTAGTGAATACACACACACAAGGGGGCAGTGAGCAAACTTGCCTGGAGCGGTGGGCAGCCCTGTCCACGGCACCCGGGGAGCAATTGGGGGTTAGGTGTCTTGCTCAAGGACACCTCAGTCATGGACTGTCGGCACTGGGGATCAAACCGGTAACATTCTGGTCACAGGGCCAGTTCCCTAACCTCCAGCCCATGACTGCCCCTTAAAAACTTATTTGTATGTACTTTTTTCTATAAATCTATAAAACACATATATTTGTCTTTCACAATACTTTTGTAATCCAGTATACTGGGGTATTTTCCTCAAGTCTTTGTGGGAATATGAGGATTTTTATGTCTCAGCAAGGGGTGGGCAATATGATGATGATATTTTATTATTATCATTAATATTTTTTTATATGTGGCACTACATGTTCTGTTTTCTTTGTTTCTTTGTTATTAAATCTCAGGAAAAACTAAATATCATTATGCATATCATGTATATTGAAAATGTGTTTTCACTGTGTCATGCTATTTTTGCCATATTGCCCATTCCTACTTTTAGCCCTTTATATTGTTACCCAAAACTGTATTAGAGGTTTGATTTGGGTTCTCCTCTTATCTGAGCTTTTTGCTCTATTAATCTTGAAGTTGTGCTCCCATTTACTTTTAGACTGTAATAATGCTTCAGATTTTGCAGCCTCAGGATATCTGTATTTGAGCAGTGATTTTTGAAATGGCTTCAGCACATTTTGTGCAATTTAAAACCCATATTAAAAAAAAAAAACTATAGTGGAAGGAAAACAAAGTATGAATAACAAAAGAATAGAAAAGGTATTTGAGGCCAGCTTTTTAAGCTGACTTGGAACAGTGAAATTTACTCTGAAAACCGTACCAATCCTCCATAACCATTCTGATGTGTGAGCTTCAGAATGAGAGCTGTGATTGCTGGCAGAGAAGATTAACAAAAGATCAGACACTTGGAATAAATTCAGAATGAAGATGCTCTGTGGAGCCCTGTTCAGTTCCTTTTTTTAACAAAATTTCTTTGTGCAGCTTTGGTTTGCATTTATGCCTACTGTGAAGCAATCTCTCTGAGCTATTTGGAAAGTTATATTTCATAACTTTAACCCAGAACCATAAGTCAGAAAATTTCTGACCTTTATGGATTCAAGGCTGTACTACTTTACTACTAATACTTTGGCTGAACTTTAATGTGAGAAGTGTTCAGTGTCTTTATTGTCCTACTATCAGTGTATTGAGTGAAGTTAAAGTTTTCATTCTCAGCAGATGTAAAATGCTTTGGATAGGTGGGAGTGCAGAGGGTTTTACTTTATGGGAATCAGTTAAAGCTGGTGGGTGATGAAATTGTTTGTTCCACTAGGTGAAGAAATGGGGCACCACATGCCTGTTTCTGTTCCCTATTAATATTTTTCCTCTTTCACTCTGTCATAATCACTCTCTCTGTCTAGGGTCCGGGGTCATCTCAGAGTATGAAGAAGACTATTGGCCACCGGGGTGTTGACCCTACAGGAGAGACCACCTACAAAAAGGTCAGCATGCAGTTACAGGTCTAAGGTCAGACTAAGGCCCATTCCTCTTTTTTTTTTTTCCTCACCCTTACCCCTTGTTTTCAAGTGTCACCTTTCTCCTTGGAACTGAGGTGCCAAAATGTAACTGCTGCACCATTTAAGATGGAACAAAACATTTAGCTAGCTAGTTACAGAGACATCGGCATACTATTTACATAGCCACATTTGTGCTTGTTGTGAAGAAAAGGTCTAATTTAGGGGTTTCCAATCTTATCTGCAGTGAGCTGGTGTGGCTGTAAGTTTTCATACCAAACAAGCAGAAGCACGCCTGATTCTACTTGTTTAGTCTGTCTTCAAACAACTGATTATGTGAACTCCTGCTTGGTTGGCATGAAAACCTGCAGCCCCGCCGGCCCTTTGTGGATAAGATTGGGCACCCATGGGCTAAGAAGTAGGGGCAAGTGGTGAAATTGGTTTGGGCCTCATCCTGCTGGAAAGTGGTGGGGGTTTAGAGGAAGGAAGGCGCCTGAATGTAAAGGGATATTCTTTAAATATGGCATTATTCTGAAAGCATTACATCTCATAGTCATCTAAATTAAGGGATAAGTGAGTAGCAATTTTGCTCCTGTATGTCATAAGGTCAGTTATTCAAAGCATTTAAAGAACTCTTCTGATCCCTCTTCTTTGTTGAAAATGTCACATTTACACCCTCTTTAGAAAAATGTCATGAACTTCTGCTTCCTCCAGAAGCTATGTCTACCATGTCTGTTGTGAAGTGAACTGTTGGATGTTTTTCCTTGGTGTCGTTTTGAGAAAAGCTAAAAATAAAATGTTGGCACAACAAACCGTCTCAGTGTTGGCTATATAGCTCCATAGCTACCAGCCCGGGAAACTGCTGGCTACTACTTCGTCTGTGACTGCCACTGAAGGGATTCAAATTTGGTTCTATGTGATTGAAAATAGCAGCTGTTGAAGCTACTTGTAAACCATTGCTTATGTCTGTTGAAAGCATCTCATGACAGTTTATCCTTACTGAAGCAGAAGAGAAGATTGTCTTCTTGTCTTAGAATTCACTTTGCATAGTCAATTTTGTCAGTATCCCACACCAAGTGTGGACCACTGACAAAAGCAAAGCATGAGAGAGAGAGAGAGAGAGAGAGATCTATTGATCTATATACAAAATCACAGAGTTCTACATTATGGTGTTCCTTTTAAGTTAAGTAAGATATATTTACAATTCCAGAAGTCTCATCTTTTTTAGGCTTTCAGACAGTAAGCTATGCACATAACTGCATTTAATTTCCTGGTTTATGCACTTTTTCTCCCATCAGACAACCTCATCTGCACTGAAAGGTGCGATCCAATTGGGTATCACTCATACGGTGGGGAGCCTGAGTCAGAAGGCTGAGAGAGATGTCCTAATGCAGGACTTCTATGTGGTGGAGAGCATCTTCTTCCCCAGGTGTGAGCGTGTTCTTTGTTTCTTTCTGTAATTTGTAGTGGGAGTTGAATTGTAGTACCTCCTCTAGTTGTGCACCACAGCTAAGTTTGCTCAGCTTGTGGTTTCCACACTTTGCCACACACTAGAAATTACTCTACTATTTATCCTTCCATCCATCCATTATCGTCCGCTTTTCGGGGGTTCCGGTTGTGGGGGCAGCATCCTAAGCAATGAGGCCCAGACCTCCCTTTCCCCAGCCACTTCCACTAGCTCTCCGGGGGGGATTCCGAGGCACTGGGCAATATAATCACGCCAGCGTGTCCTGGGTTTCCCCCGGGGTCTCCTCCAAAGTGGACTTGCCTGTGACACCTCCCAAGGGAGGCGTCCAGGAGGCATCCTAACCAGATGCCCGAACCACCACAGCTGACTCCTCTCGACGTAGAGAAGCAGCGGCTCTAATCAGAGTCCCTCCCGGATGACCAAACTTCTCACCCTATCTCTAAGGGAGAGTCCAGACACCCTGCGGAGGAAACTTGTTTCGGCCGCTTGTATTCGCAATCTCATTCTTTCGGTCATTACCCAAAGCTCATTACCATAGGTGAGGGTGGGAACATGGACCCGCACTGCTCCTCCTGAATCCAAGGTTGGACTATAAGCCGGACTCTCTTCTCCAGTACCCCTGCATAGACCTTACCAGGGAGGCTGAGGAGTGTGATTCCCCTGTAGTTGGAACACACCCTCCGGTCCCCCTTTTTAAAAAGAGGCACCACCACCCCAGTCTGCCAATCCAGTGGCACCGCCCCTCGCAATGTTGAAAAGGCGTGTCAGCCAAGACAGCCCCACAAGATCCAGAGCCTTGAGGAACTCAGGACGGATCTCATCCACCCCTGTAGCCTTGCCACCAAGCTTTTTAACTACCTTAGCGACTTCGGACTCAGTAATGGACAAGCTTATTCCCGTGTCCCCAGACTCTGCCTCCTCACTGGAGAACGTGTCGGTGGGATTGAGAAGGCACTGCTTCCCCCTTTTGAGTCGTCTGACGGTTTGCCAGAATCTTTTTGGAGCCAGCTTAGTCACTTTCCAAGGCCTCACCAAACTCCTCCCACACCCAGGTTTTTGCCTTGGCAACGACTGAAGCCGCAGATCGCTTGGCCTGTCGATACCTGCCAGCTGCCTCTGGTGTCCCACAGGCCAACCATGCCCGATAGGACTCCTTCTTCAGCTTGACGGCGTCTCTCACCTGGGGTGTTCACCACCAGGTTTGAGGATTACTGCCCCAACAGGCATCAACTACCTTGCGGCCACAACTACTGTCAGCCGCTTCAACAATGGAGAAACGGAACATGGCCCATTCTGAGTCAAGGTCCCTCACCTCCCCTGATATCTGGTCAAAGTTCTGATGGAGGTGTGAGTTGAAGATCAATCTGACAGGTTCTTCTGCCAGACGTTCCCAGCAAACCCTCACTATATGTTTGGATTTGCCTGATCTGACCGGCATCTTCCCTCACCACCAGGTGGTGATCAGTTGACAGCTCAGCTCCTCTCTTTACCCGAGTGTCCAAAACACATGGCCGCAAGTGTGATGACACGACTACAAAGTCAATCATTTAACTGCGGCCTAGGGTGTCCTGGCACCATGTGCACTTATAGACATCCTTGTGTTCAAACATGGTGTTCGTGATGGACAAACTGTGGTTTGCACAGAAGTCCAAAAACTGAACACCACTCGGGTTCAGATCAGAGAGGCCATTCCTCCCAATCACACCCCTTCAGGTCTCACTGTCATTGCCCACGTGAGCGTTGAAGTCCCCCAGTAGGACAATAGAGTCTCCAGGAGGAGCACTTTCAAGCACCCTTCCCAAGGACTCTAAAAAGGCTGGGTACTCTGAACTGCTGTTTGGTGCATAAGACAACAGTCAGGACCCGTTCCCCTATCCGAAGACGTAGGGAAGCTACCCTCTCATCCACCGGAGAAAACCCCAACATACAGGCACCGAGTTGAGGGGCTATGAGAAAGCCCACATCTGCCCGCCGCCTCTCACCATGGGCAACTCCAGAAAAGAATAAAGTCCAGCCCCTCTCAAGGAGATTGGACCCAGAGCCCAAGCTGTGTGTTGAGGTGAGCCCGACTATATCTAGCCGGTATCTCTCAACCTCGCGCACCAACTCGGGCTCCTTCCCCGCCAGTGAAGTAACATTCCAAGTTCCAAAAGCCAGATTCAACAACTGAGGATCAGAACGCCAAGGCCTACGCCTTCGGACATTGCCCGATCCACATAGCACCGAACCCCTACTACTGCCCCTCCCATCTGTGGTGGGTCGATGGGAGGGGGGACTCACGTAATTCCTTCGGGCTGGGCCCGGCCAGGCACCATGAGTAAATGCCTGGCCACCAGACGCTCGCCCCAGTAACCCTGATCGTGCAGGGTACACAAGTCCTGTTGTTTTTTTTGTTTTTTTTTTTTGTGTATTTTCATAGGGGTAATTATTGGTCACACTTTGTCTGACCTGTCACCTAGGACCAGTTTGCCCTGGGAGACCCTACCAGGAGCTTTTGCTCCAGACAACATAGCTCCTAGGATCATTCAAGCATGCAAACCCCTCCACCATGATAAGGTGGTGATCCATGGAGGGGTACTATTTATTCAATTCATAAATTCAGCTTTTATCACTCACTAGCTGTATGAGCTAGTTGTCACTCACTACCTTCTGTTATCTCACATTTCTTGCTTATTCTAAAATGAATATGGGCCCAGCTTGAAAAGACGTGCTGTAGCATGTAGCTGTAGCATGCACTTGGACTTATCTCTGCACTTTGACTTTGTAATTGAAGATACTATCTTGTTGTTTTTTGTCACCAATGAATGTATCTTTTTGTCTTTTTTTTTGTCTCTTTCTCTGTTTGTCACTTTCAGTGAAGGCAGTAATTTGACTCCTGCCCATCACCATGGTGACTTCAGGTTTAAGACTTACGCCCCCATCGCCTTCCGCTACTTCAGAGAACTCTTTGGCATTCGACCTGATGACTATCTGGTCAGCTAAAAACCCTACACAGCTTTGCTCACAAAAGCATTCATAGATTCTTGTCATTACCTGCATGTTTTCATACTTTGTCAATCCTGTATGGGAAGTTAGAACTTTATTGTTAAGCAGTTGGTTCCAAACTGTCTACATAAGTGGTATTTTTCTAATAACAATCATTGTCAGAGGTTCTTGCAGGAAAACAAAAAAAGTTAATCTCCTCCAAAAATATTTTTTGTAAACATTTCTGTGTGTGTGTGTGTCTGCAGTACTCCCTGTGTAATGATCCCCTGATAGAACTGTCTAATCCCGGAGCGAGTGGCTCTATCTTCTACGTTTCCAGTGATGATGAGTTCATCATCAAAACAGTCCAGCACAAAGAGGCTGAGTTCTTACAGAAACTACTGCCAGGATACTTCATGGTACATTTTCATTGTGATTGTGTGAGCATGTGTGTGCATATTCAGGTTCCTGTAGAAATGTAATTTGTTATAGAGAGATTACTGCAGTTATAATATTGTGCAGTACACAGAAGCCAAACTGAGGTGTGCCTTATTAGCTCTTGGTGTCTCACAGTGTTTTCCTGCATCCTCTTTCATGCTAGAATCTGAACCAGAACAAACGAACACTGCTGCCCAAGTTCTATGGGCTGTACTGCGTGCAGGCTGGGGGAAAGAACATCCGCATTGTGGTGATGAACAACCTGCTGCCGCGCTCTGTCCCTATGCATCTCAAATATGACCTGAAAGGCTCCACATATAAACGCCGGGCCTCACCTAAAGAGAGGGAGAAAGATGTACCCACACATAAAGATCTGGACTTTATGCAGGACATGCCTGAGGGCATCCAGCTAGAGCCAGACAACTACAACGCTCTCAGCAAGACAATCCAGCGAGACTGCCTGGTGAGTGTAGTCTGCCTTATGCTAATTATTAGTGAGCAAAGAAAGTTTAAAATCGGAACTTTTGTGACGTGATGATAGGGCTTCACAGTAAAGTACAACATATGTTGTACTTTAGATTCACTTTAGATTATCATCTAAAAGTAGGCTATGAACTCAATGCAGGACACCACACAGTGTGAGTGTGTGCTTTTCCAGGCTTACAGGATCAGATTAGATTCATTCACTTTTCAGCTCTTCAACATTCAGCATTTTTCCCTCTGATGTCTAGTACAGCATTTTCTGCTGATATTGGTCTGAGGCTTGTTTGTGTTGGAATAGACACAATGCACCAGCAGTGCCACATTTTGAAAACTATCCCAAAGTAAAATCTAATTAAACATGAGGGGTGAAGCTCTGTGTACTGAATCATGCAGTCAGGCAGTGTTCTGTTCATATTGATGATCACAATATTCCCAGAGATGTGGATTGTGAGTTTATCACAATAAAATATCATGTTGTCCATGCTTATGATTAACCTGTAATTGAATGTCGGGCTTAATACCATGCAGATTATGAACTCTTTAATTTCTCTGTAGATTGCATGTATCAGTATACTGTCAACAGTATTAATATCTTTAATAATATATTGACATGCCAAAAGTCATGGGATAGCAGTATATAAATTGATTATAAATTGGTGGGTGACTGCTTGGGTACGCCTACATCTGTATACGTTGTGAGGTATTATCTTGTGAATGAGGTTGAATGCGTGCTATCGTGCTCATGGCAAGGGTGACGTGAATTATCAGAGTTTGAATGAGGCATGATGGTGGCTGCCAGACTGATAGGATGTTCCATTTCCGAAGTTGTGTGGGCATTTAACGTTCCTCGATCCACAGTGTCGTGTGTACCGGGAATGTCATAAAAGGCATTAACACCCACAGTGGACAGCTGCTTAGTAATCGAGACTGGTGGCTAGAATTGTCCATGCAAACAGACAAATCACATCCACATTCGATGCAGCAGGCCCCACATGCATATCTCGCAGGTCAGTGCAGCGTTTTTAAGCTTCCATGGGATATGGGCGCAGAAGACCCACCAGAGTGCCTATGTTAACAACTGACACAGTGCCTCACCTGGGCTTGTGAGGTTGCTAACTGGACCCTAGAAAACTGGCAACATGTGGCGTGATCCGATGAGTCATGATACCAGTTGTTTCTGGCTGATGGTAGGGCTTCTTTATGGCACAGACCCCAAGAAGCCATGGACCCTAGTTGTCAACAAAACTGATGGTAATTCCATACTAATGTGGGGTATATTCTCATGGTATGGGTTGGAAACACTGGTCCGCTTAAACATGTCCTTGACCAGTGATGCCTATGTTTCCTTGTTTGGTGACCATTTGCAGTCCTTTGTGGACTTCATGTACCCCCACAGTGATTAGATATTCCAGCAGGATAATGCACTATGCCATTGGATCCAAGCAGTCCAGAATTGTTTCAAGTGCAGGATCTTGAGTATGCATCCAGTATGAGTATGCTCAATTGAGCTTATGTTGGGCGAACGTGCAGTCCATACCATTCGTCAGAATTCTCCAAAATGCTCCTTACAAATACCATGATGTCATGTTGAGTTGCTGCACTTCGCCAGGCTAGAAGGGGCCTCATGACTTTTGGCATATCAGTGTATGTATAAACAATTTTATGTATATGCACTGATCAGGCATACCTTTATGACTACCTCCTTGTTTCTAGACTCATTTTCCATTTTATCTGCTCCACTTATTATATGGGTGCACTTTGTAGTTCTGGTTAGTGTGTGTTGCACTGGTCTGAGTGGATCAGATACAGCAGTGTTCTTGGAGTTTTTAAACACCTCAATGTCACTGTTAGACTGAATAGACCACCAACCAAACATATCCAGCTAACAGCGTCCTGTGGGACGATTGAGCGTTGATCAAACAAGGAGGTGGTCATAATGTTATGCCTATGTATTTATACACAACTTGTCGGGCTGTAGTCATGAACCGTGTTCTGTAGTATCGGTATAGTGTTGATTGTTTGTGTGTATCAGCTGTTGCAGAGCTTTAAGATCATGGACTACAGTTTACTGGTTGGAATCCATAATGTGGATCAGGCATACCGTGTGCGTGTGGGGGCAGGGGACAGCAGAGGGGCAGAGGGCACAGTGACACCTGACCAGCGGAGGCCACAGGCCCAAAAAGCACTCTACAGCACTGCCATGGAGTCCATCCAGGGAGAAGCACGTGGGAGGGGCACATTGGACAGCGAGGACCAGTCAGTCACCTAGTGTTTCTCTATAACTGTCCTGCCCTTTCCTATCCTTTTATGCCCCCCTCATCAAAATTGTCTCCTTACAATGAGTTTATGACATATGTCACTGAGTTGTTTTTTTTTTTTTTTTTTTTTTTTTTTTCTTCTTTAGATGGGGAGGCATCCCAGCCCGGAACAGTAAAGGCGAGAGACTGTTGCTTTACATTGGCATTATCGATATTCTACAGTCATACAGGTAATTCAGCATGTCTGGTTCACTGTGGTTGTTTAGTCAGTTGACCTCTTTTACATTACAGAACAGAACTTTGAGACTTGTCAGTAGCTTTAAACTGTTAGATGATAGCATTTTGATAGTCTTTTGTGATTTTTAGTCAAGCTGGATGATTTAAATATCAGAAAACAAGCCATATATATTTTCTTTTTCATAATACTTGTCTTGATCTGTTTTCTTTGTGTTTAGTCATAAATCAGTCCTGGTTGTCTGTTTCAGAACATTCTGTGGTGGCACTTGTTTTTTATTTATTTATTTATTTATTTATTTTTTAGTAAACGTGGCCATTATAGTTCAACTAGAAGCTGTGTGATCCCCCACCTTTCAATGATAGTATCGTCAGTCAGTCAGAGGCATGATTGTACAATAGTATATTGCGCTTGATCTCACAAGCCTGTTCGTCAGTCAGGTGACTGTAGACTAGTTAAGTTGATTCCCTTGACAAACGTTTCCAACATGAGATTTGTTCTTTCTGTGACCAATTTCCCCAAAGTGTGTTCGAAGTTTGAGTGAGCCTGTCATGAAATTTTAGCTGGTGATTTAATTGCCATGAATAATTGCAATTAGCAGTTTGACTTTTTTTCCATTCATTGTATGCAGTTATTAAAGTATAGACTGAGTAAGGCTGATTAGCTTTCCAGTGCAAACAACTGTTACTCACTGCTGCCCAAATGTTATAGCACAAAATTAGACATATTGTTCTTTTTGTGTAACCTGTTAACATGTCTCAATGATTTCTGCTTTCTGTTACTTGTGTTTGCCTCAACCCAGCTGATGAAAACACATCCAATTCACATTCTCTTTGTTGTGATATGATTGTGAAAGCTAGTAATAGCTAAGGTCTGCTTTTTTTTTTTTTTTTTTCTTTTGCAATTCTTTTATACATATGCTTCAGAAATTTTATATATATATATATATATATATATATATATATATATATATAATGTGTGTGAATGTGTGTGTGTATATGTATTTTGTAAATATATAATGATGTGGTAAGTTTTCATTACCATGGCGACTGCCATGTTGCTGCTTTGCCAGGAAAATGCAAGTCTTTCTTTTAAGCAAATGATTGAAGTCTTTGAGATAGTGATGCTTTAACATTCTGTTGTGGTCCACATGTATCTTGATCACTCACTGTTTTCTTTAAAAATGTGCCTTTGTAGGTTCATCAAGAAGTTAGAGCATTCCTGGAAGGCACTTGTTCACGATGGGGTAAGATATTAATCAGTCTGTTCCTATATTAGTTGAATTCAGCATATTTTAGTAGCATATTCTCTAGAATGGTAGCAGGCTACTGGCTGTTCTTTTCAGGAACTAATATAATAATTTAATTAATGGTTATTTGATTGAGCTTCTCTTTGGTGAATGGTATTTGCTGGTTATTTGATGTTATTTGTCTGTGGCTGTTTCTGCTCTGCAGGATACAGTGTCTGTCCACAGACCAGGCTTCTATGCTGAGAGATTCCAACGCTTCATGTGCAGCACCGTGTTTAGGAAAGCATGTAAGGCTTTTTACTTTCAAATTCCTGCGATCATGTTTTTCTTCCATGTAACTTTCCCGTCAGCCATGTACCTCTTCATTTATTTATTTATTAATCTGTTGGAAATGTGAAGTGTTTTTTTCTTCTTGATCTTAGTTTGTGCTGCTTTTGTCACTAGTGAAGTCGTCCCCATCAAAAAAGAGTCGGGGAGGCTGTGGTCAGAGTGTCGTCAGGAGGCTTGCCATGGGCAACGCTCCTCCAGCAGCCCAATCGAGCAGTCACACGCTGCCGGACTCTCGCCTCGTCTACCGACCGCACCTTATCCAGTCTGATGTAGACACAGAGAGTGGTAAGGAATAAAAAGGAAAATGGGACAGGAGAAATCAAGAGGTGTTAAATCATAGTTGAATGACAAATTTTATTTATTATTATTATTATTATTATTTTTTTTTTTTTAGGCATGCAGTCAGGCAGACCTGATTTGCTTCCTATGACCCCTCCCTTGGCTGGAACCTCCAGTGAATTTGCAACCACTAATTCTTCACTGCCCCCACTCAGGTACCCTCACACCAGGCTCACTCAGTTCAGTACAAGGGCATTTATTATTTAGCCTTTTTAGAGTATATTTATTTATTTGTTTGTTACTGGTAGTGACGCTGCATTAATTTTTTTTGCAGGTCAGTAGGGGTGGAAGTGCACAAATCTGCAAGCACAGAACCTGACAATGGCACCCCCCACTGGTAAAATGAAACACATGCATTTACAAATTTGAATTTCTTTAGTGTTTTGCTGGATGCCTTAAGTCTGCTCTCCCTCTTACAGTTTGGGAGCTGAAGCTGTGGATGAACAGTTCGGTAATGAAGATGCTATTTCTCTCAAAGACATCATTCCAGAGACCAACATTTGTTTTGTAAGTCCCATCCCGGTGTGTGCTTTACTGGCCATTCCCATTGACTACATCAAAACAGAAAAAGAAAGAAAAAAAGCTTATTCTTCTTCTTTTTTTTTTTACAGTAAAAGAAAAGTAAGCCCGAAGACATTATGCATGGAAAGGAGGGTAAAGAAAATGGGGAAGAAGAGCCTCAGATCAGTTGAATGATATGCCCTATCTTCCTGTGGGAGAGTACTGGAAGGAAGCCCAAACCTTTGAAGTGACTCCACAGTGGTTAAGAAGAGAAGTAGAGAAGATACAGTGTGTGAGAGAGGCTCTCTTCTCTCCAACACAGGGTATGCTGCTATAACTCCAGCTGTTAACTACAAACTTCCTTCTTGGAGCTTCAGTCACCTTTCTCAGTCAGATGCTTCACCTAAATCTTAAATGCTCATATTTCATGCCAATCCTGTCTACATAATTTGACATTTCTATAATACTAAAATATGAAATGTTCTGTTTTCTGATATTGTGATTTAAGTTTTTGTTGTACATTTTTATTAATCTTTGACAGTGGTGATGCTAGGTGTTACAAATTCATTCAAATCAGAGACTTTGTTAATTTAGTCCTCTGATGGATTTGTTACTTGATACCTATAACCTAGCAGATGATATGAAAAGCCAGTATCTGTAGGTTGGAGAAGTGTGTTCAGGTGTGCTAGATGAGGAGTACACAATACATAATTTGGTCCTTCTCTAAACTACACTGTTGTGGCTGGGACTGTTGACACTTCATACTGCAGTGTTATGTAATTATCAATAGAACAGCCTAAGAGTGCAGAATTGCTTTATACATCTGCATGTGCAGATGCTACATGGCACTAACAGGATTTCAGTTTTAGACACCCTATCATGTTTAAGACCCATTAAACTTGGTGATGGTATTTCCTCATTTTTATATTTGAGTGAGTTCAAATTTGGATTTGCTTTTCTGGCCTCCCCTCTGTTGAGATCTGTGCCCTGTGAAAATGTTGGTGTGTGATGAGATGAGAAAAATGAACACGCACCCAATCTTCCACTTACCAGTTAATGGTAATTTGACATACTCAATATCTGAATGTTCACAATTTCAGAAGCCTTTGTAATAAGTACCTTTTTCTCCTCTGAAAGAAGCTTTTTTTTGTGTGTGTGAAAGCAGATTTTTTTTTTTTGTCTTTGTTATTCTGTATTCTGCTTGTTTTAATGTGTTTCTGTGCCAGTTGTTTGAGTTCTTTTTGTGTGAAATGTTAAGTGTTATTCTAATCACTGATTTCCTTAACCTGTGTGCATTTGAATGTTGTGTGTGTTACCAACAACCCCCCCCCCCCCAACCCAGTTATTGGCAAACAAATGTTTTAAAAGGGCCAACCAGTAGTCTAGCTTCATACTTGGGTGAGCATGCTCTTCTTTACATCCACTTGTCTGCTTAATGCCAATGTAATGCCAATGGCCTTCAATTAATTGATGTACTGTATCTTTGTAAATAGTTTTGTACATAATTATTAATGTTTTTTATATTTGTGTACTTGTAGGCTAAATGACTAATGTGCTCTTATGAGGCAGTAGGTATTGTCTAAGTTAGGAAATTAACGAATTGCTTGTTTGCTGTTGCATCTACTCAGCATGCCTTGAATACAGCTATATTTACAGTATATCTTTCTGATTTCTGTTGGATACAGAAAATATTTAGACTCTATGGACCAACCGGCATTAATTATGCAATTAGTTACTTCAGCTTCATGCTGATGTGTCGTTGGTGTATTTGCAATCATTTACCTCATCTAAAAGTGTTGAACTCTACATCCAGTGCTTTATTATATTTTGCTTTAGTAAAAAAAGCCTTTTACTAGCACATTTTATTTCCCCTGTTATCTGTGTTCGCTTCTTAATTTAGTATTCTTTTGCACAAAAAGTGTGAAAGGGGTGTGGTGTTTTGTTTTTTGCTTGTTTGTTGTTTTTTTTTTTTTCTTTTTCGAATCATGGACAAAAATCCGTGGTGTGTACTAACTCTGTTGATGTACAGTTTCCATTTTTCATTAGGGGCAGTGTGAAGCTGTTTTATAAACTGCACTATGGAAGTATTTTAATTTGCCCTAATTTTGTGTTTGGTCCTTTGAATAATCGGTGCAATGTGGGACCAAACATTCATGTACTTTCTAGTAGGCTGCTGAGCTTAACCTGCGAATAACTGTTTTTGCAGTGGAGAACTGAGCTCTTTCACTAGGATCCAGGTGTTTGAAGGTGTATGAGAGTACAGCTGTGTGTATGGCAGTACAATGGGAATGGCATGATTTACTGTCTTCACTGGACAGAATGCCAATATGCCGGGTCATTTAGGCAATTAGTGTTCTTTTCTAAGCCAGCAGTGCAGAAAGATGCCTGACATCAGGCTTCATTATATATCTACATGTAACTAAACAGTAAATGGAACAGGACTTTGTCCATGGCCTTTTTGTTAGTTTGAGTTTATACTTTGGTAGAAAACTGACTATTTATGCCATTTATGTATACTTTTTGTAAACATAAACAGTATAAATATTCTGGATTACTGAAACACTTTAGAGGCCTAGATCATAGTCTGCCTAACACTGTAGTGAAATGATCGCTACATTAAGAATGGCTAAACTGTTTACCTTGATGAGTGAAGGAGATAAGGGCACTGAAGTCAACAGAGGAGTAGCTGGAAGAATGAGGTCTACAAGATATGTAGTTAAAATGCAGAGAGAATGTTGTTACAGGTTTTTTCTTTTTTTTAATTATTATTTATTTTTATTAAGAGATTTTCCAACCCTGAACATAAGTGGCATTTGAGACAGTAAGTTATTTTCAAGGTCTTAAATAAGCACTGATTGTATGAAGTGATCATTATTTTTGCACTCTCTACTAAAGAGTATTCCTGGACTTTGTCTACTCAGCCATGGTTTGAAATGTGGCTTAGGTCTGGTCACCATATATTTGGGCATGTAAAATGACTTCAATACAGGAATGGCATTCATTCATACAAAAATGGCAGAGTAACACTACTGCACCAACTGTAGACCTTAAAATGATCCTTGAAAGACAAAAAACTGCAGTGGATGCAAAGGCATGGACTAAACTGCAAGCTAAATAGGAAGTTGAGAAGATTTTAAATGCCGTGGGGGAGAAACTACTGCAGAAGTTGCAAGATTTTGCAGGGATTGATGAAGTGGACCTTGAGGCTTGTGTGATATGGTCCAGAGACTAAGGCCCAATCCCGTTTCACCTCTTGCTCCAAGCACTTAGCCCTACCCCTCCGTTTCGCGCGTTCACGTCTAGGGGTAGGGTTGTCCCGACTGTTGTTGAGATGGAGGGGTAGGGTGAAGTGTTAGGGCTACATGGATCTTCAAACAGAGATTTTTCAGAGGTGCACTGCAAACAGAGGGTTATGAGAAAATTCCCAGAATGCTATACGAATCATCAGCAAGATGGATGCACAAGTGGCCAAAGAGACACATAAATTTAAGTATTTCTCTGTTAAAAAGCCGTTGTATTGTAAGAGAATCATTGTAATAGCGTTTTATGGTCATTTCCTTCATAACACGCATAAAAGTCGCTAGTAATATGCTGATGTCTCTGTCGCTACCTGGCAAAATTTACCTTAAAATTCTACCTTAAATGGTGCAGCAGTTACGTTCTGATACGTGAGGTTGCCTCACCATTTAAGGTGGAATGGGAAAATTCAATCACGAAGCTGGCGATTAATTTTTTTGGGGGGGGGGGGCGGAGAGGGTGGTTCTGGGAAGAGGGTGGTTCTGGGCAAATGGCTTGCACAATTTCTTTCTGTCACATCCTGGTTCATGTCTGGGCCACAAGTAGTCATAATTTGGCACATTGCAACATGACAGCTTCCAGGGGCTACAGACTTGTGCAAAGATTGTTGCGTCCTGGTCAGACTTAGAGCACAAAGTAAAATGTACATTTTAGCTCACTAAACAAACATTTGTGATTGTCTGTGGACTGGTCTCGAATGTTATCGGTTTCAATTTGAGAGATCCAATGTTTTACAAGTGCATTTTAGCTATGAAAAAGAAGTTTTCTGGATTCAGTTGTTTCACATCTCAATATTCTCTCCATGTTTACAGTCTACTTCTCAGTATTCATTTTCTTTTTTAGCTTAGAAATAACATTTAAAATATGTGTATATTTAACATTTTTCATGAACTGCCAGAAATTGTAATTACATGTATTGCCATCATGTCCAGATTATTAACAAATGACACATTTACAAGAGACCATAGTCCTTTCTATTGACAGGCCAGGGGCAAAATATACTGCAGCACTGATTGGTTATTTACGCTACTCTGTGACTTTTGTGCAGCAGATGACCTTTTTTAACCATATGGTGCATTCCTGGTGTCTTTAGACTTGTTGCTTATTTTCATTGAAAGCTTCTGGAGTGACTGAAAAAAATCAGGCCTTTTTGTGTGACCTCACTAATTCAAACTGCAAAACATGACATCTTTGTCTAAAGCCTAGCCTGTGTATAAAGCCTTACTTCTGAGTCTGCATTCAAAATATCATCATAAACTATCTAGCCTCTTTTTTTTAGTGGAATTTATTTGAAGACATCTTATTTGGTTTGCATTTCTCAACAACATACAACATGCTCTGATCAAACTAACACACAGCCTCATGGAAGTGGCTATAGCCTTTGTGTCAGTATGGGTCAATCATTTGAATTTTAATTTGCATAAATGGTGAATGCGCAGTTCTTTGATACAGTACTTTAGAATACTTTACTGTATGTCATGTGGGTCTTTTCAGTGGTTTTGTTTTGTTGAACAAATTCCAGCAAGTAATGAATGAAAACTGACTAATGCACAACAGACACATCAGTCTTGCACAGTTCACCGGGAATTGTATGCTGGCAACAAAGACACTACATTAAGCATATAAACTATTGCAATATGAACATTTCTGCCAACTTGAGTTTTGGTAATCATATTTATTAAGGACTTTTTTGTACCTTTTAGGATTACATGCATTTTCAATATTCTATGTACTCTAGATGATTGTACTTATCGTGAACAGACAGAAAATCATTTCTGAAACTGCATCTCTGACAAAGGGTGGAGTTTGACACACTGTACACTGTGTTTCAGATGTTTTTAGTTGTGTTTAATGTATTCTACATTACAGTTCTGTAAAAGCTCTTCCTATTGTTTTTTAAACATATGAATGTCTGGCAGTTTCAGGATGACTGACTGCCATAAATGCTTTGATGGCTATATTTTTACTTGGCCTGTGTAAAATGTGGATATGTATATAAGCAGTCACAGAAATGCCTTGTTCCCTCTTTGTGTCTGCCGCCTGTCTTTCCATACATCTTTTGTGAAGTGGTGGTGGTGTTTTTTCACATTATCTCTCTGATTGTAAATTGGCTAAAATGCTTTGAAGTAATAAAAAAAAATATTTTCTAAGTCCTGGCTACTTGGTTGTTTTCTGGACTGACTCAAACAAAAATCTATATACAGTAGAAGTCATTTAGGTGAGAATGTGATTAAAATTTGGGTGGCATGGTGGTGCGGTGGGTAGCACTGGCGCTTCACAGCAAGGAGGGCCTGGATTTGATTCCCCAGTAGGGCGACCGGGGTCCTCTCTGTGTGGAGTTTACTTGGTCTCCCTGTCTCTCTCCCACAGTCTAAAGACATGCAGTCAAGCCAATTGGACATGCTACATTACCCCTGGTGTGTGTGATTGTGTGTGTGTGTCTGCCCTGCGATGGACAGGCGACCTGTCCAGGGTGCATCCTGCCTTCCGCCCGATGACGGCTGGGATAGGCTCCAGCACCCCCCGCGACCCTAAATACTAATTTTTCAGCAATACTATTGTAAGTAGTTCTCCTGGGGACTGTATGAATCCAAAATGACTCAAAATGGAGTTATAACTGAAGTCTGGGGGAAGGAGCATGGCTGAAACCCTTCTTTCAGTCTAATGCCCTATAAATAAATATAAATGCCCTATAAGTGTTCGCATCAGTGTTCCTCAGTCCTGCATCAGTTCTACTACAGCTATGAAGGGGATCTGGCTTTCTAGCTACAGGCAGAAGCTGTCCAGAATTCCAGCCCAAGTTCTCAGAGTTCTCCCCTCTCCATCAGTCTTCCCTCATACTGCCATCCCATGTTGAAGGCATGGTCTGAACTCACAAACATTGTATTAAAAGCTTACACCATGTGTGCAGCATGAACAGTTGACGCTATCAGCCTTTGATATGGTACCTCAATATGTACAAGGGGTCCTCTTTGACATTTTAGATTTCAGTAGAACTTGACTAGAAGTTGAACAAACAATAGAGAGGTTTAAATTTCACAGGCTTGTTCAATGTGGTTCACATCTCTGGTCCAGTAGTATCAGTGTCCAACACAGGTTTGTAGCTTTCCTAAGCACACACCCACTAAACCAGGCAATTAACAGATGTCTTGAATCAGGTGCATTTAAGCATATAATCAAATTGCTGGACACTGGCCTGCCAGGATCTAGGAATGGGTAGATTGTTATTTCTGATCTTGACATTTCTTCTTGAGAATCATTTCTCACATGGCAATATTGAATCTAGGTGTTTTCTTTGTGTTTTTCTTTTATATGTGGCAGTGTTTGTAATATCAATACAACAGCTTTCGTATATTTATGTTTTAATTTACACTTTTTTTCTGGTTTTCAGTGTAGAAATCACAAATAATTCCCTTTTAAAAGTATAGAAATCAGTATTGTGCATTTGATATTCAAGATCAGTCATTATAATTGACACAATTTAATGAACTGACAAAGCAAGAAATGTTATGTGTCAAAGCCCAAGTGAGCTAAACATGGATCACTGCTGATTCTCAGCAAGACAGGAAAAAAAAACCCCAAAAAAACAGAAGCCCCAGCCAGCTGTTCTGCAAATAACTGTTTTTTCTGAGTTGTTGCGGTGGAGGTCCAGAGCTTGAAGAGGCCCAGGATGGTAACCTCTTCAGCAGAAACACTTAGAATGGAAAGGTGAAGACAGTGAAAGAGAGAAAAGGGCGAATCCTAGAAATGTTTTTAAGATGGTAAGGCTGTCCTACATGTGTTGTTAATGTGTGATTCAAACGATAATGTAGAATCAAAAATTACTCTAAGATTTCTCACTTGTGTAGAGGTAGAGACAACAAAACCAGGGATACAGACATTTGTGTAACTAAGCCTCCTGACTGTTTCAGGAGAAGCAATTATGAATCACGCTTCAGATTTTTTATTATTCAGGCTCAGGAAGTTCTCCACCAGCAAAGCCCTCACGTCAGTTAAGCAATTAGCAAGGCACTAGGTGGCAAGCTGTGAGAAGGCTTTGTACAAATGTATATCTGGACATCATTGGCAAAACAGTGAAACTGCAGCCCATGATGTCTAATGATGTTACCAAGAGGAAGGATGTACAAAATAAAAAGCAGGGGCCCAAAAACAGAGCCCTGGGGGACACCCTGTGACAAAGAGCATGTGTCAGATTGAAAACTTCCCATTGAAACAAACTGCAGCCTACCAGAAAGATATGATTAAACCAAGCTAATGCAGTACCAGTTATGCCAAATATATTTTTGAGATGAGTTAGTAAAAGGCTATGACACACTGTATCAAATGCTGCAATAAGGTCCAATAGGACAAGCAGACTCAGCAGTCCTTGGTCGGCTGACATCAGCAAATCATGGACAACCCTAACAAGAGCAGTTTCTGTGCTGTGATTCCTCCTAAATCCTGATTGAAAGACCTCAAACAGATCACATGATACAATATATTCTGTTAACTGAGCAGCTACTGTACGCTCCAACAGTTTAGCAAGGAATGGGAGATTAGAGATGGGCCTATAATTTGCAAGATTCTCAGGATCTAAGGCAGGCTTCTTGAGAACTGGAGTAATAGCTGCCAGTTTCAGAGAAGCTGGGCTCATTCCTGAGCTAAGTGAAACATTGATAACCCTGGTAATAAAAGGACAGATAAATGGCGAACAGGCTTTCACCTGCTGGGTTGGCAAGGGGTCTAATTGACATGTAGTTGCCCTTGAGGAATTAATAATCTGTGAAACATACTGCTGGTATACAGTATTGAACATAGAAAAATAACTGCTGCTGAACTGAGAAAATAGTTGTGGAATGTTTGGGGTAGCTGCCGTAGGCTGAAACTGAGAGTAAATTGTGTGTATTTTATGATTGAAAAAGATCATGAACCGAGAGCAGAGTTCAGATGAGGGAACCATGGGGAAACTTTTCACAGGGCTCAATAACTTATTAACCGTTGAAAAGGGAGCTCTAGGGTTACCGTGGGCACCATGAATAACATTAGAATAATATAGTGTTTTAGCTTCCTGTAGTTTTTCCTTATAAAACAAAACATGATCACTGTAAGCAAGGGCATGCACAGTCAGGCCAGTTCTGTTAGCAAGACGTTCAAGCTGACGACCAAGAGCTTTCAGCTTGCGCAGCTCAGCAGTATACCAGGGAGCAGGCTGAGAAAATGTAAAAAGGGTGTTAGAGGTGGCAGATGATTTAAAATATGTGACAGTGTTTCGTCATAATGGGTCACTAGCAGATCAGGATCTAAACAATCAGGTACCGGACTCTGACTGAGCATCTCTATAACAGCAAGAGGACTGATTTTTTATGGCTCCGGAATGTAAACTGGCATAATTGATGCTGCCCTCGCTGTTGACATGATAGCGAAAAATCAAAGAACACTGCTTTATGGTCAGATACGCACAGATCAATGCCTTTCACATTAAAAGGGGTTTTTCCCAGAGAGCAAACTATGTCCAAAGTGTGGCCCTTGTTATGAGTAGGAAAATGAACATGCTGAGATATACCAAAATGTTAATAAAAAAGTAATGTTACATGGACAAGAATTTAATGTAGTGTCAGCACTTTAGCTGATCACTTAATGCTACCTTTAAAAAAGAACTGTTGCCCTGCGATGGACTGGCGACCTGTCCAGGGTGTATCCTGCCTTCCGCCCGAAGACTGCTGGGATAGGCTCCAGCTTCCCCCCGCGACCCTGACGGAGAAGCGGCTTAGAAAATGGATGGATGGATGGATGGATGGATGGATACATGAAATGTACTGTTCCATTACACAACTGTTTAATCAGACTCACATTGGCATCAGATGTATGTGTAAAAGGAGTCAGACATGTGTGTTTGGTCCTAGACCTTAGCATGCAAACATTTAATCCACACCTTGAATAATCTTGACTTTTCAGTTTCACAAATCTGTAAGTTCTGAAATGTCTAAACATTTCTGACAACAGATCTGATTGAGTTTCCATATTTGACACCAACTGCAACCTTTTTCAGGCACACTGTGCAAAAAAATAAAAAAATTAACACAATATCTCTGTACAACAGTTAGTAAAGTAATGCTTGACAGAGATTGCACAGTGAGTATCAGGTATTCAGTAGCAAGCTTCTGTCTTTGGTATTCTTACTGGAGACTAGTCTGCCTCAGGGCGTTTGGTCCTTCCTGGTCTAGCAACCGTAACAATGCCCTCTGAAAAAAATTAAAATATGCTGTTGCATATTTGTAAATCTGAAAATTTGCCCAATTCCCCAAGAGAATTGTTACTCATTTCTCAAACCAAAGACAAAAAAGCAGATGTGTAAGATCTCAGCTGATGTGTGGAAGAGTGCATTACCAAACTAGAGCATTTACAGAACAATGATTAAACCACACATTTTGCTGCCATTGAAGCTACCATCAGCACTGCTATGGCGAGTGATATAGCTGCCCACTAATGCTGGAGTAGCCAGCCAACATGAGACCCCCCCTGAAATACCAGGGGGTATTTTGCACAATGTATAGGCCAATATTCAAGTGTTCAGTATTGTTATTGGAACTGAAAATGAAAAAAGCATTATCTTGTCTTGCTGTGAAATGCTCATTAGAACTTAGCTTGAATATGTTCTGCAGTGCCTGAAAACCGACTATTTACTTTAATAAAAGTATAAGTTCAAATTCGAGATTAACAGCGTTAATCAAAATAGAAAACAGATCCAAAAAGAGAGTTCCCAACCTCCTAACATCGTCTTACGTGTACAGTCAGCATTTCTGCTCTGAGTCCAGTGAGTGGGTGGCTAGTGGCGATCATGTGATCACACAGCTGCTCCCTGATTGGTGGAACTGGTACCGTTGCAGCTAACCTAATGTTAGAACCATCTCCCATCTTCTGTCCCAGTTAGCTCTGTTTCACAGCAACTGTCAGCAAACAGATTAAAGCAAAAGACGGTTTCATCAGAGTCGTCTGTGTGTCTGTACCGTAAAGGAGAGGAGCTGAAGTCAGCAGTGTGGGACAGGACTATTCTTTATGTGCAGCAAACGAGGAATTGTGTCAGGAGTTCAAGGAGCTGCTTGCTGTCTCTCGTCTGGAACCTAAACGTGAAAGATTCAGTGTGAAAGAGTGCACAGTGTGTGTGTGAGTGAGAGAGAGAGAGAGAGAGAGAGAGAGAGAGGCTGAGGAAAACAGCAAAGTCAACATTCTGTGGGTCCTGCTTAGCCGGGTACCGCAGAGAGGGAGAGAGGGAGGGAGAGAGAGAGGAGAGGGAGATGGGGAGAGAGAGAGTGAGTGCAGGGGGGTGGGGGCTTCCAGCAGCACCGCACCATCATTTCAAGTCCAAATGTAGCTGCGACGCATTATTGCAGTATAGGAGAACAGACGTACAGAAACTACTGCGCTACTCCAGAAGCCCCCCCGCCCCCCTCACACTGACACACACATGCGCGCTCACACGTACTGAGCAGCAGCAGGAGAGGACAGTGCTGGACGGTGCTGGCTCTAACGGCGCTGGGACCCGGGCAAACACCGTCAGACGGGACACCTTCAGATTACAGAGAGGACGTCTGGGCTGAACGCGGAGCAGCTGTGTTGTTTTTTTTTCCTTCTGAAAGAAACCGCGGAGAGGGGACCGGTCAGAGCTGTGGCCGGACACCGTGTGTGTACGTGTTTAAGTGAGGGGACATTCTCGCCTTCCTGATGCGCCACTGCTGCTGAACTGCCGCTCACAGCTCCACTGCAGCTGCTGCAGCCTCCGCGCAAAGACGTCTGTCCTGCCAACACGGGCTGCCCTGCCCTGCCCTGCTCCCAACTCTGAGGAGTCTTTTTTCCTCCCTCTTCTTCTCCTCCACTTTTAACTGTATCTTCTTGACTTGAAACCCTTCCCCCTTTCCTCTGTCCCCGTCCTCTCTCTCTCTCTCTGACCCCCCTCATCTTCACTGAGGCAGCCCATCGGAAATTGCTGCGCACACGATGTGAGTACCAATGCGGATTTTCCCCCTAACGCGTTTCCTTCGTGCGTCCCTTAAAAAGATGCTGATAAACGGTTCCTCGTCATCAAACTTCAATTGTCCTCACGCTCTTGTGTGTTGGCTGTAACTTTTGTGGATGTTTTTTCTCGAGAGCTGACTTCATTTTGCGCGCAGTGTGTGTGTTAAGCATTTATTGACTTGCGGGACAGACTTTGGTCCACTGACAATATCGCATTGCTGCGAGGCCTTTTAATGTCAATACCACGAACCATTAATTATTCTAATGTTTTAACAGCTCTGGTAACGCATACCTTAGACCCAGAGAGAGCACAACCACTCCGGATTGATATTTAAAAATGCTATCATTTATCATGTCTGTACTTTCAGTACATTCAGCCAGTGTGATGCTCTGCACTAGATGGAAATAAAGCATGTTCTTTCTGCACTGCATCAGAGCCTGAGCACTACCGCCTGAGTTCAATGCAGTAACACACTTTTGTGTGTGACTAGTGGCAGTTTTGGTGTCCTCTTCAGTCGTAGTCAGCCTGAATGGGTCAGTCCCTTATCACTTTAAAAGAAACTGCAACAAGAAAGCAACACCTCTAGACTGCAGTACATGCCTCTCCTCTCCTTGTTCCCTGTTCAGGTCAGCTCCAGCTCCAGATGCTGCGGCTCCTGCAGGGGCTCCTGGGGCCCCTGGCGCACCTGGAGGAGAGGGGGGCCCAGCTGGCGGCCCCCCTGCCCTACCCCCAAACACCAGCAGCAACCGCCGACTACAGCAGACTCAGGCACAAGTGGAAGAGGTGAGCACGTATAAGCAAAAATGGGGAAATATGACGGGAGAGGCTCAGCGACAGCATAAGTCACGAATCAGAGGCTGCTGTGTCATCGAACGTAAGCCAGGAACTACAGAATTGGTCATAGAAATAAAACTTTTATGGGAAATTTGTGTCTTTCGTGGACAAAAATGTTTTGATTATTTATTTTATTTTATGACGTGCTATAATAAGCACGTTATATATGATATTAGTACTTGCAGATGACATTTCTTTGTTGTTTTGGCTTTGGTAGAACACAGCAGGTTAAAAATGAGAACAGCTATTGGGTTAAAATGTGAACAGTTCACATTTCTTTGAGGACTTTACAGGATGAATCATAAATCAATCATAGTTCTTTTTACTCAAAGTGCCCAGATTTTAGGAGAACAGAATTGGACAAATAAATGTAGTCTTAAATAAAATTGGCATTGGCAGATTAGTCAGTCAGTGACTAGATGAAGTGTGCAATCATTAGACATCACCACATGCTGGCTATATGGGTATGGTCTGCCAGGTCGAATGCAGTGAATTTCAGTTTCTGCTTGTTTGGGAGACTTTTTGCTACAGTAAACAGTCTACAGTAAGTGAAATACATGCATAATGGTCTTTAGTCAGATGACTGACATGGCAAATTGAGAGTATTCATGAGTTTTTGCGCCTGAGAAAGTGCACAGTTGCTTTAGCAGAATGTTTGGGGTCACTGTCCTGCTGCAAATTGAAGTGTGATTTGCTGCATCTTGAGTTAAATGGTTGGATCTGAGCAGTTCAGATGGTTCTGTACTTCATCCTGCTGCTACTGTCTGCAGTCACAGCATCAACAAAGAGGGAGACATACACACCCATACCACTATGTTTCAAATTCACAGCTCTGTACATTTTGGGTCACATGAGCAGTTCCTTTTTCTTTCTCTACATATTCCTCAGTCCATTACTTTGGTACAGAGTGATGGAACAAAAACTTCTGAATTTATAATAGAGCTCTACAATGTGCTATTTAGCAAACCAAACACTGCCTTTCTATTCTTGAGTCATATCATTTTTTTATCTTGTGGTAAACCCTCATTGTAGTCTATGACATACCTATGTCTATATTTTAGGAAGTGTTTTTGATCAACAGTTTCAAAAACAAAATGAACTAATTGATTGTCATTAACTGCAGTAGTCTTACATTGACTGTGTGTTGTTTCACTGCACATTGCACCAATTAATTAATGTTGTAGGTAGTTTTGTTATTTTTTTTTTTAACATAATGGCCTGCTTTACTAGGATTGACACTTCTCTGGTCCTCATATTGAGGGAAAAAAGATTGTAGATCTATCAACTCTAGTCCTTCTGTTCATTCTTTTTTTGCATTAGCTGATAATGCAGTGACAAACAGGCCGAGAAACAACCTAGAAGCCAGCAGTCCAAATACGTATGATCCACTGAGATGGAGGGAGTTTGTGTAAAAAGGGCTGTAAGGCCTATGATTGTTATGTTTCAAACAATATAGATGGAACTTCCTTTGAATTAAAGCTGAGAAACAACACTTTATCTTTTTTTTTTCATTTCAAATCCAAATGTGCTAGAGTACAGAACTATAACTACAAAAATGTGTTACTTACAGGGACTGAACCATATAATAACATGATACGCAAAAGAACTCAAGGCTGCCCAGCTGAGTCACAGCACCTTTTATCATTTTTCCTCTATATAATACACCAAAATAGCAAGTGCTACATTCATCAAGAAAAGTGACTAAGCATCACTTTGGCCTCATCTGCTCTCCTGTGCAGGTTGTGGATATTATGCGTGTGAATGTGGATAAAGTCTTGGAGAGGGACCAGAAACTGTCGGAGCTGGACGACAGGGCCGATGCACTGCAGGCCGGAGCCTCACAATTTGAGAGTTGTGCTGCCAAGCTGAAGAACAAGTACTGGTGGAAAAACTGCAAGGTGAGGGGTTAAAAAGCAGCTTACAAATGACTTAAAGTGAAGCATATTGATTACACTCACAGAAATGTCATAGATAAGTTGAAATAAATGGAGAGGAAAAGAAAGTACGAAAGAAAGCAAGCAAGCAAAGAACAGAAGAGCAGACAGAGAAGGCTGGAGTATGGGAGTGGTTAAGGGAGAATTATATGTATGTAATGGATTGAGAAATAAAAAGAAAAACTGCTGTTGTGTAAGGAAGGGGTTGCAAAAGAAAGAAAAAAGGGATGGAACCTCTCAGGTTTATAGGCCTGCTGCTTATTCAAAACTCACGAGCGCAGTGCTGCATACTGTATGCAGCAGCTTACTGCAAGTCTGTAGCAGGGTGGGGGAGGTTGGGCATGACACAGGAAAGAACTGCTCTTTGGGCACTGGTCCATTTGTCTAGTAGCCTACATTTAGCCATTAGCCTACTGTGAGATCACCAAGAAGCTTAATTGAAATGTAAGTATCAATTAGTGAATGTTTGACAGTGATTCAGCTCAGATGGGGAAGCATATTGATGCCCCATTCAGCGAATCTACAAGACCTTGGAAATAGAAATAGACATAGAACTTGACAGTGGAGTGTTAATTCGTTACTTTGTACATTTAAGCCTTTGGGATTGATTAATGATAGACTATTTGATCCCTGGGATTAAAACACATATCTAGTTATACACCCAGAACAGACAGTATCTAGAAGTATTTAAATAACTACTTTGCTAAAGACTATATTTTGTTTGAAGTTAATTGTATTGGCCCACTGTTCTAAGGTAAGGCCTGATTTTGTACTTTTTGAAAAGAGAGTCTCAACACCCCATCTGTCAAAGTCATGTACAAACAAGGGTTTTATTGTTCCAAAACACTATATTATCATAAACACTTTCAAGAATTTTTGACCTGATATACATTGCAGTGAGTTTACACATGCTTGAAATATCAGTGCTATATTATAATTACACCTTTATTAGAGAAAGAAACATGTTTTCAGTTTATATTTGTATCTAAAATGGGTACAAATGGATATACAGTGTTTTATAATGAAACTTCAAATATTTCACAATTTTTATTGTATATGAAATGTATTTGTCTTCTAAAGTGGTTCAACTGATTACAAGTCTAACAGTGTACAGATTTTCGTTTGTGCTTTAATCCTTTCCCTCTGCCTCTTTGAAAGTGTGACTTAGTCAGCATGAATCAGGGCCATTCTTTTTTGCCATTTCACATCTCTCTATTAATCAGTTCACCTCTTCCGCTAGCTGTGCAGTTCCAGGACATTTCTCTTGATTGAGCAGTTTTGAGTGGGGAGTTTTTTGGCTCAGGCCTTGCTTCGTGATGGATATATGGAATGTCTTGTCTGGATTAAATGCTAAACTGGGTTATATTCCACTGTTGAGACAAGACAAGCGATCCCGCATCAGAAAATCCAGCTCCATGTTTAATAAGCTGCTGACTCTGCAGTGAGTTTGCTTAATGTAGCCTGTCTCTCTCTGCTGCTTTTAGTGCCTCACAGACAAGTAAGACAGTGTGTTACATAGTTTTAAGAGAGAAACACACACACACACACACACACACACACACACACACACACACACACACACACACATACACACACACACACAGAGCAGCTGTGTGAGGTGCTGTCCTTGGCTGTTTTTTGTGTCCTCTGTTTAAAGGTGCTGTGAAACCTAAAGCTGATATTCTCACGATGGAGAAGCTCAGTGTGATGTGTATGTATGACTGCTGACATCGTCATCTTGCTTGTTTGTTTTCTTTATCTTTAGATGATGATCATGATGGGCATTATTGGAGTCATCGTGGTTGGAATAATCTTCTGTGAGTTTCACTGTAACTTTCATAACGTAAAAGTTATGAAAAGTTTCATAACACTGACTTGACTTGTGTGGTTAGGGTTGCATGACAGTGCTTGTTTAAGTATTTAATCAATATTTAAGAGTGATATGATACCTCATTAATAGAACATGAGCGAAGGACATATAAAGTATGTATTTGTACTGTTATCTAGTTGATAAGTAACATAATATTGATGCTGTCATATCAAAACCATGTATCTCCATTTTTTTAATTTGTATATTTCTACGTCATTTGAGCACCGCAGCTGGCCTTTACATTGTGTCCAAATTTCAGAAAATGCACAGACCTACAGAAATGCTGTAGCATTACTTAGAAGAAAATATTGTTACATTAACTTACATGAAAGTTAAGAATATTTTGTCTTCTACTCCATTTTGGAGATACATGTTTTTGCTTATATAAAAACAGTTATAAGTATTTGTAAGAATATTAATCTATGACTCAAAAATACTTAACCACTGCACCTTATTTTATAAGCCATAACTTCATCAAATTTCCTTAATTTCTCTCATTTTTGGAGCATAGAATTACTATTGCCATTTATTCAAAATAAATGAATAACAAAAGACTTTGTATTTTCTAAAAATTATTCAATAACTACTACAAAATATGTCACTTTTGTAGTGAGAAACTGAAGTGTAGGCCCATATACAGGCCCTTTAGAGGCTAAGAGTTGAAACCTTCAAGATAGCAAAGGCTTTTTCACAGATAAAGGAAAACAAACCACAATGGATTATATTCTCATTTGACATTTATCTCTTATCTACTGCTGTGTTTGCTATTAAATGTCGTGATACACCATTTGGTTTTTATCTGTAATTTTAAATATTTAAACATTTACTGCAGTTATTTCACTGGCATGCACTGGTAACTATTCTGAAACGTGTTTGTTTTCATCAGTTTTTAATACAGCAGTTGTTATTAAACTTAAATCTACTACTATAAAACTACAGTTGACTAACAAAAGAATAGTTAGGAGTAACTACACAGTTATTAGGGATAATAAAATGCTTCTCTCTGTGAACTGATATGTTGTTTTTGAGTAGTCTCCTTATTGTGGCTTCAGGCTGGGCATGTTTAAGGCCCAGACTGGACAACCTCAAAACAAGCTAAATAATTCATCACTTTGATTACTGTGAATTATTCATTTAGTGCAGCTATGCCCAGCCTATGGCCACACAGAACGGAACCCACACTGTAACAGAGCATGCTATTAGACTTTGTGAAATTATCTGTGTGGCTAGAACCTCCATTTCTTTTCTGACCATTTTTCTAAATCTTTTTTTCTCTCTCTTTAATTCTGCCCTGCTCTCTCTCTCTCTCTCTCTCTCTCTCTCTCTCTCTCTCTCTCTCTCTCTCTCTCTCTCTCTCTCTCTCTCTCTCTCTCTCTCTCTCTCTCTCTCTCTCTCTCTCTCTCTCTCTCTCTCTCTCTCTCTCTCTCTCTCTCTCTCTCTCTCTCTCGTGCAGTGTATTTCTTCTCATGAGCTGACCCAGCTTACAGGGAGGAGAAAATCAATTAAAGGAGGCGGAAGAAAATGAAACAAATAAGACCACTCATATAAAGTCCATGCCTTTTCCTGTCCCCCTCTTCTCTCTTCACTCTCGAGCCATCTGGTACTCCAGTGTGTCAGCAGATCAGCAGATTCATAAGAAGCTAACCATTCTGCCTAGATGGCAATGCTTTTCACCTGCTCTTTCACTATGACTTTCTCTAACTTCCTCCTGCGGCATTACACGCACACACACACACACGCACACACACACACACACACACACACACACACACACATATACACATACACACACATACACAAACCCCACAGAGGGGAAAGCATACATGGAATATGAGGACAGTGAGTGAGAGGGGAGGACAAAAAAATGTGTGAGTGAGGCTGCATAAATAATAAGTGACATTAGAAAACTGAAAGCAGGGAGCCCTCAATCCTTTGTGTTCCTGCAATGCCAAAACATGTTCATGTAACCTTCCAAAGCCTTCAGGAATCAGTCTGTAAACTGATACCAGCATGTCTAACAACACATCAGAATCTGCTCTTTCCTACTGTCATAATTCTATGAACATCAGCTTCTATTTACTACTGTTTACTGTAAACAAGATAAATGAGAAGAACATTAATCTGCTTTTCTTGTCCATGGGTAATTGTGGTCCATCATTATAGAAAGAAGCTTCTATTCATATGTAGCTAAACATCTTTTACTGCTATCCCTGTTCACTTCTTGCGCTTCAGAATATAGAAATGTCTTTTAAAATAAACAAGAGGGTGATAGTAAAAGACACTGGAATGGAAAACAGAAAGAGAAGCACAGTGATGTGAGAGAGAAAAAAAGGCAGGGGTGATTTTTAACTATTGGTTCAGAAAATAGGGAAAAAAGATAAACACATTTTCATGCATAGACTTGCAAGTACAGTTACATGCATACAGCCACATGCACACAGACATACTCATACAGAGGCTGCTGATACTGTAAGTCACTTTAAGAGTGTAAGATTGTACAATTTCATCTTTAAAAATAATATAAAGTTGGAAGGTAGAAAAAGATGTGGTGTGAAAACATGTATAGACAGGCCACACACACACACACACACACACACACACACACACACACACACACACACACTCATACACACAGACTTATTAGCTGTTAGGAATTAATTTGTGTCTAATGACTTGCATGGAAGACACACTGTTAGAGTCGTATTCTGTAATGTTTTCCTGAACTACTGCCTAATGTACAGCTCTGACAGAGAACCTTCACAGCCTCCATAAAATCTCATCAGTGTACAAAACATGAAACCTGTGAACTTTCCAAAATAAATACCTGCTAAATCACTAATAAAGATGTGATAAGGAAAGGAAAAAGTAATTCTTTGAAATGCCATGTAATATGCTATTTTAAACTAGATTTCTTCACAGATTCAAACTTTATTATTTTTCTATTCAGTACAGCTGTTGGATATTGCAAAGATTTACCATTTTTCATTGCTTTAACTGATTTTAAGAGATTGTATGACACATTGCTAAATGTAAATGCCATTTATGAATGATGTAGCAGTGACAAACTGGTAAACAAATCACTTTAGTGAATCCACAACCATTTAGTGAATCCAGAGAAGAATTCAGAAGCATGCTTATTTGCCCTAACACTTTTGCTGATGCCAATAAAGAAATCTACAAACTATACATGCTATTTTTCTTATGTGAAAAAGAAAAAAAAAACAACAACAGTGGAACAGTAGAAAAGCAACAGTGTAAAAAACAATATACTGTTGCTGTTGGGACAAAACCTGATACATCCATGTTTGCCATTTTGTAAATTTACATAAAAACACAAGTTGCTTTTTACAATGTGTTAACATTTCAGGATGTGTGTAACAATAGAAATGGTCTAGTATCAGTTGGGAAACTGTAGAGCTGGAGAGATGAGTGTTTGTCTGACAGCAATTATTTATATTTACAACAGTCAGATTTCTGCTTAATGTAAGTGCGCTCAAGCGCTTTATGTAAATGTACACCCATTTAGACAAAAAGAAACAAACCTCTGATAAATAAGTACAGCTCTTATCTTTTCATTTCCTCACAGATGTGGTCTTCAGCACCTATTGATACACCAGATACAAATTTACTTGGTAATCTGGCAAACAGTGCATTCACAATGGTGATAGTACAATCTCATTTATATAGCTGGGTCTTATTACACACTTTTAATGATGTTGACAATGTTTCAGTTGAAAAGCATCATTTTAAGGGATTGTATAGCATTACTTTTTAAATATAATATAAAGAAATATAAAGAAATAGTCCATAGAAACATAAAGTACTTACCTATCTTGATGCCTGATACAAAAACAGTACTGACAGAACCAGTGTTGCCAGGACCATCCAGTAGTATTTTCCTGCTGAATTCATTAAGAGAAAACCTTAATCAGACTTAATTCTAACATAAACACATGTATATCACATCATATCATCAGAATTGTTCGTTAAAATAATAAGAATTGAATATTATTTTTGGACAATATTTTATATTGTGTGTAGTTTTAGGTTTAAGTACATTTGTCTGTAATATTTTCCATTTAAAACTGTGTCCAAGGGAGGACTAATTTGTATGTTATATTAATTAATTTTTATGTTATATAATTTGGACAGAAATATCTCTCTCACACAATATTACTCTATAGAAGTCCTCAGGCTTATATGGCACTTTACAGTCTTTTTGCAAAGTCAGTTATTCAGCTGATGAACTGTAAAATTCACTTCATTCATCCTATTTAAGATTTCTCTAACCTTCAGGTTCAGGTGTTTCTACTGTCAAGGTGACATCACTGGGTGTTTGCAGGGCAAAGTGGGAGACCCTGCAGGTAAAAGTGGTTCCAGGTGGGTGTTCAGAGGGGCGGACGAAGAGGAAGGATGAGAGAGAGAAGGTTCCGTCATTGTGCTGGCGATGGCTGGAGAGAGAGGCTTTCTCTGTCAGAGAAATGCTCTCTGTCTCTGAGGGGGGCTGAGATAACCATTCCACCTGCAGCAACACATACACAAAAAACAGTCAGCTGATTCAGAAATGATCGAAACCTGAAACGTAGTGTCCTTTCATAATTTTCTGAGGACTGCTTGACAGTTTATTCAGAAGTGCTCTACTGAAAATTAAACATTAGCTTTATGGCACACTGTGGCATGTTGGCATGTTGAAAACAGTGCTGAATTGGGCAAAAATGAATGAACAATCCTAATCCAACAGGTCAGCTTTATTTTTCCCTTGCTTCCGCACATTCTTGAAGGGTTTGATATTTAGCTGGTGAGTTGGATCACATTTATATAAGCAGTAAAAAGGGCTTAACTGTCTTTTACTGTTTCCCATCACCTCCTTAGAGCACTGACAACTACAGGTACATGTGTATTTATTCCAACCATGTACAAACACCAGATTAATGTGGCTATATGGCTTTATTACAGAGGAGAATTCATTAGCATCATGCAGATTTGAAATTACCTGTAGACAGTGCAGCACCAATGCCCTACACTTAAGAACATAATGCAGTCTTTCTATATATAGATCAGCATGATCTATATATCTATCTATTATATATATATCAGCATAGACTTCAGACCTGAAAAGCCACAGAACTGTAAAGTTTAGTGTGGTCAGTCATGCAAAACATCATATCAGGTGATTATATCTTAATATGATGAATTACAACAAAGAAAAAGACTTTTTCAGACTGCCTTTTAATGAACGGCTATGTATAATGGGTCAGTTATCCTCATACTGAAGGCAGCTCATGCTGAAGAGCAGAATTGAGTGTGCACTGATGCACTGTGACTTGCTTCAGATGTGTATATTATTTTCGTATTAAAATAATTTACAACTCAACACAATTTCTGCTAAAATTACGTAAATTGAATTGTTCTGATTTCATTTATTGTATTCATGTGGATTCAGTCTCAGTCGCTTTTTTCTGTGTGTGTGTGTGTTTGTGTGTATGTGTGTGAGCTGAACTGATCATCGGATTTGAGTGTAAGTTGATGTAAATGACATACATGAACATCCAGGGGGTAGTAGCGCTCACAGTGACAGCTCAGCTTCTGAGGCGACTCGTCCTGAAATACAACTTTCTTTTCTGAGAGAAAAACTCTGGGTGGCTCTAAGAGAGAGAGAGAGAATGAGAGAGAGAGATGAGGGGATGACCGATTAACAGATAATCACCACTGTACAGGTATGAAAGTGCTAGCAGGATAGGGGTACTGTCACAAAACTCAATCTCAAGTTCAGAGACACATTCTCGATTAGATGGCGTGACAGATGTAGAATGATAAGAGACTCACGTGTGATTTGCAGCTGAACGATCTGCTGCGTCTGAAATGCTCCAGAGCTGATAGTGCAGATGTATGTGCCCTCGTCTGAAACCTTTAACGTCTTCATGGTCAGAGATGCGTTTCCATCCCTAATCAGCAGGGTTGAATCTGCACTCACCCCTTCTCGCTCCACTTGCACTGGCAGCAGAAATATTAATGAAATGTTTAAGAAAATAATATACATAGTTTTAAATGATGGTAACTAACAATGTTATATTGTACATAACTGCAAGAATAAGTCATACTCTGACATGATTTATGACATTTTCTGTAAACAAGCTTGGTTAGTACTTGGCATAAATTATGTGATTAAAGGTAGCAATGTTAGTACTTACTGAGCAGAGCTGTTTGAAAAGCATTTCCCATTTAACAAATGCTATGAAAAGCACACTTACTTAACCCTCACATTGTGCAGAAATTAAAAAACGACATTGGAGAATATCTTGTACAAAATGATAAAGGGGATGTTTCACCATCCATCATATGGGATGCTATAAAGGCCGTCATGAGGGGGATAAGTAATAGAAATAACCTCTTTTAATAAAAAACTAAGGTCTCAGAAACTAGAACAGTTGCAGGCACAATTAAAAAGATTACAGACTACAACTTATACAACATTTCAGACAAAACTGAAGCAAGAAATGAATAAATTAAAACACGAAATTAATGAGCTGTATACTTTGGAAACACAACAGAAACTTCTGTATTTGAAACAAAGATATTATGAAGTGGGAGGGAGATCAGCAAAACTTCTAGCTTACAGGCTTCGAAAACAGCAAGCAGATAACACTATATACAGAATTAGAAACCCAAAAACTAAAGTGATGGAATCTAAACTTGAGAAAATACAAGAAAGCTTTAACACTTATTATAAAGACCTATACTCTCAACCACCTATGTCAAATGACCTACAGATTGTTAAGTTTCTATCCACATTGAATTTACCCGTAGTAACAGATTCACAAAACGAAATACGTATTCGGCAGATAACAGCTGAGGAGCTAAATTTAGCCATTTCTAAATTAAAACCAGGAAAATCCCCAGGAACAGACGGCTATACATCCGAATGGTATAAATGTCTCAAAGAACAACTTACTCCAGTGTTGCTGTCAGCTATGAATTGGGTAATAGAAGCCGGTGAAATTCCACCATCGTGGAGGGAAGCAATTATCTCAGTTATACCCAAAGAAGGAAAAGACAAATCAGAACGTGGGAACTACAGGCCAATTAGTGTCCTTAACTTGGATTACAAATTATTTACTTCGATCCTAGCTAGACGAATAGAGCAGTTATTACCTAATCTTATCCATTTGGACCAGACTGGATTCATAAAGCAAAGACAAACACAGGATAACATAAGGAGAACTTTACAAATAATGAGATACATTAATCAAAATAAACTTGAAGTAATGTTGTTAAGTTTGGATGTGGAAAAAGCCTTTGACACCGTTAGATGGGCTTTTCTATATAAAGTTTTTAAAAAATTTGGTTTCCATCACATGTTTATCAAAACAATTCAAACAATATATGATAAACCCAGTGCAAAAATTAAAATAAACGGGGACCTTTCAAGCTCATTTGTGCTGGAACGAGGAACTAGACAAGGGTGTCCGATGTCCCCATTGTTATTTTCTTTATTTATTGAACCTTTAAGCCAAGCAATTAGACAAAAACAAGATATTAAGGGAATTGAGGTCTATGGTGTTGAACAAAAAATTGCACTATTTGCAGATGATGTTTTAATGTACTTAGGGCAACCCACTCACTCATTCATGGCACTGATGAACACACTGGAAGAATTTGGGTTTCTTTCGGGATATAAACTTAATATTCAAAAGACCCAGGTGATTACAATAAATTATAACCCACCAAAAACACTCACAGATGCATATCCATTTAATTGGCAGGCAAAAAATATAAAATACTTAGGAGTGGTTTTACCAAAAGATCTGTCTGAGCTATTTCAAGTAAATTATGGTCCCTTAAATGGTAAAATAAAAGCAGATTTGCAAAGATGGAATCTTATCCCATGCCTCACACTAATTAAGAGAGTAGAGACAATTAAAATGAATGTATTACTACGATTACTATATCTTTTTCAGACCTCACCAATAGAAATATCAGATCAACAATTTGGGGAGTGGGACAAATGGCTTTCGCGATTTATATGGCAGGGAAGGAAACCTAGAATAAGATATACCACATTACAACAGGAAAGGGAGAATGGAGGAATTGCCCTCCCTTGCCTTCGTGTTTATTTTTATGCCTCCCAAATAAGACCTTTAATATGTTGGTGCAATAAAGATTATACAGCAAGATGGAAGGAAATTGATAATGCAATGACAGCAAATGTTCCCTTGGAAGCAATGATAGCTGATAGAACATTAATGAAACACCTTTTGGACATAGAGAATCCATGGATTAACCTAACTATGAAGATTTGGGAAAAGATAATTACATTGAGTGGGATACATGATTCTGTAAAATTGTTGAGATGGTGTGCCTATGATAGTGACTTCTCCCCTAACAAAGAAGATAATACTTTTAAAAGGTGGGCTAAGAGGGGTCTAACAACATATTTGACCTTTTTACAAAAGGGGGTATTTCAATCATTTGAATCTCTAAAAGAAATATACGGATTGGAACAGAAGGATCTTTATAGATATTTTCAAGTACGATCCTATTTTAACGAACTGTCTAGACATGTAAACCCACAAGCCCATGAGACAGGAATTCTTAAATTTATTTGGGCCACTACTAAAACAGGCTCATGTCCTAAACTCATTTCGAGGCTTTCTAAAGAGATTAACATTTTCAAAGACAATAAAACATTATATATTAAAGAAAAATGGGAAAAAGAGGGGAATGTGTCACTATCTGAGGATGATTGGGGGGAAATATGTAAATATCAGTGGGCAACAACAAGTTCTCTACTATGGAAAGAATTTTGTTGGAAAAATATTCTTAGATTTTTTATTACCCCTGTGCAGAAACGGCATCAGGGCTCAGGGTCTAGCTGCTGGAGAATGTGTGGCTCGGATGGCGCAAACCATTTCCATATTTTTTGGGAATGTACTGCGCTGACTGGATATTGGAGGGATATCCATCAGGCTGTCTGTAAGATATTCCAACTAAACATACCTTTTGACTTTACTTTTCTCTATTTGGGAAATCTTTCTTTGGATATGTGTCAAAGTGATAAAAAACTACTGAGTGCCTTGTTAGCCGCAAGTAAAAAGGCAATCACTCGAAAAATGGTTGTCCTCTGAACCTCCCCAAATTCAAGAGTGGTACGATGTCGTTTATGAAATTTTTATTATGGAGAAACTCACCTATTCTCTAAGAATTCAAGCAGACAAATTTTATCGGATCTGGTCTAGATGGCTAGCATATATAAGACCCCAGCGACCAGACTTTTTGTAGAACTCATGACCTCCCGTCCTTCTCTCCTCTTTTTACTAAAGAGTAAGCCTCCCTATCTTTATGTAAATAGTTTTTACCTCAAAATAAATAAATAACAAAGAAATTGTTAAATAAATAATAATAATAAATTATTAAAAGGGGAACTAAATTTAGGGACAAATCAGTGACTTTAATGTTACTTTGTGGAAAAAATGTGATCTCATGGAAGTCTAATTCTTGATAAGATTTGTATTTGTTTTAGTTGTTTATCTATTTTGTTTTGTGTGATCATTATTTAAGATATATGAATGTTTGAATGTCACTGTATTTCCTTTGTCTTGAACAGAATTTCCCAATAAAAAGTAATTTACAAAAAAAAAAAGAAAAGCACACTTACTGTCATTTGTGAATGAACTAAAGTATTACTGATCATATGATTAAGTCAAAGTTGCATTGATCTGAATGATGACATCATGATACCTGTGTAACTTTGAAGAGGGAATCACTTTATGAGTGATGATGTAAGCAGCTGTCACAGAAACAACTATTTCTGCACTGGCCAATGAGGTACATGAACCATCTGATATATACTGTACACTGAGATGGCTGCAGCTATTCAAATTTTGTCAGCGACACTGTGATTGGCTGTTCACAATGCTGTCTGTACATAGTTCCATGCACAATTTTCTAGCCAGTACTTTGGATTAAGCTATAGCTACATTGAAAAAAAAATCCATGCAGCTGTTAAAAGTTAAAAGTTACACAAGAGTTTAGTTTGAAGTCAGTAAGCATGAAAGCATGATATCTTGCATGTTTGCAGATGGGCATAACACATTGTTTCATGTGAGCCTGTTATAGTAGCATTGTTTTTTACAATATGTCATGCAATAACAGGTCTGTATGGTTGTTATCATTTCAGAAAAATTGGCTTTTTTCTGAAATGATAACGACCATACAGACCTGTTATTAAAGGCCAACTTACCTTTAAAACATACCAGACTCATTGGCAATAGTCAGAGGTCTGGCTTGAGAGGCTAACTGTACAGAATGGTTGGATGGGCATTATAGTGCTAGCATTCCAATTCCACTCTGCCCAAGAGATTGCACTGTTTTCAGGCAGTAGCTCAGAACTAACAATGGTCAAAATTAAGTCTACTTCTACAATGTTATAATAACTAATGTACAGTCATTCACCTTCTGTCCCACCATCTGTCTCAACCCCCTGAGTTCTCATATCCAGAATTCTCCGCCCGTTTCCTTTGTGCTGCCACCGCCATTCAAGCCCCACGCTCTGTTCTGGCGACGCGTCCTTCTGCCTGTAACCACAGTCTAAACGCGCATCAACTCCTATAGGAGCCGCAAGGGATGGCGAACGAGAGAACACCACAAACACAGCTATGGAAGAAAGAAAAGAATACAAAAAAGAGAGAAAAAGAAAGTTAGTGGAGAAATCAGCGATGACGTTGAATAACAAACTGTCAGCATGAAGAAAACATATGCAAGATGACAGAAAACTGGGAAGAGGGCTAGGTGACCTAATATTAGGCTTTTCCAATGCATATATATATATATATATATATATATATATATATATATATATATATATATGTGTGTGTGTGTGTGTGTGTGTGTGTGTGTGTGTGTGTGTGTGTGTGTGTGCGCATTGGAAATATATAATGTATATATATTACTGAATGATGCAGTGAGCAATGCACAGCTGTGCAAATGAATGGATGGATAGATAAATAATACTAGGATTAGGTTTACATGAACAGTACCATCTGTGAGCAGAGTTCCCCACTGGCTGAGAGGAAGCTGAAGTTTGCTCTGCATTAGGGGTGGAGTGCTTGATTCTGCTTTTTCATTGGAGATGGTCTGCAGCACTAAAGTGAGTCCAACTCCGCCCCCTTCGATCTGAATAGAGCCGATGAAATGAGCAGGTAAGGCGTCAGGCTCTGTACCTCGGGGTACGTAGCGGCTCAGTTCACAAACCACCTCCTGTTCATTACAGTCAGCATGGAGAAGAGACTCTGCTTCTGGAATCTCTACTGATGATACTGACCAGAGAAAGAGAGAGAGAGGGAGAGAGAGAGAGTGACAGTGTGACAGTGAGAGATAAAGGATGGAAAGCAATAGTAGAAAAGTAGAAACAACAAGTCCTAAAATAGACCACTGCTAACACATGAATACACAGTATTACTATGTAATATACTAAATACTCTATACTATATAGCACTTTTCATACAGTACAATATATATAGTATATAAGCATATAGAAGAACACATAGAACATATATAGTAATAATAACAACAGAATATTGACTGAAAGTGTGTTTAAGATGCTTTTTAACATTGCTAACTGAAAATGCTTGAGGTTTGTTTTAAACAAAAACAACAAAAGCAGCTTCATCTCATTTACCGAATGGACGAATTTTTCGACTTACCTACGACTTCAAAAATGAGGTCATCAGCCTTGGGTTCGTCAGGGGGGTTATAAGGGGTTATGGTTTCTGGTGAGAGGTCAGAGGACATGGGAAGGTCTCTTAGGACCAGAGTGGCCGGAGTGCGAGCGAAGAGAGATCCGCCCATCATGCCCCCTCCCTCCTCAATGAAGGAGCAGGACAGCACAACATCAGCGCCCTGCAGGCCTGACAGTCGGAGAGAAACCGAGACAGAGACCGTCACTCTACTCGTTCTTTCGTGACAGAACAGAAGTATCTGTAATGTCACTATTCTCCAGTAATAACGAGGAGAAAGCAGTCTAGCGAACATCCCCTCTACCATATCCTCCTGAGACCCAGGGAAAAATAAGTTTTAATTTATTTATTTTTTTAATATAAATTAAGTGTCGTGGTGATAAAAAATACATTGCAAAGAAAAAAATATTAAAACTTATTTTTATTAAAATTTTACAACATGTCCACTGTAGTGGACAATGGGATTTCATGGTTCTCAAGTGTTAAACTTTTAAGAGCCGAGTATGTATATGGAAATATCCACTGAAATCATCTAGGAAAATAGAATACCATGTACAAAAACAATAGCAAATGTAATTAACCCAGAATAATGGAACATCTACAACATTTCACCTAAAATTCTTTATAATTTCATTAGATATTTGACTCTAGATGGTATTTCATGAAACAATCTGACTGTTTGGAGACACAGAGGAACATGCTGCATTTTATGCATCTCACAAAGGTTTTTCCAGGTTTTTTTTTGCATCCAGGCATTCTGCATCTGGAAGCATTTGGAATGTTGAGCATTTGGGGCAAATTAATTGCACCATATTTCCTTATTCTTGTATCTGGATGGGGCTTCCTTTTCTTAATTTCCAGAAAGAATTCTTGATCACTTGAGTCAGTGTCATCTCGTTGACCTACTTGGGCCTGGGATATCAGTTCTTCAGCCAAGAGAAGTTTGAACTCCAGGTACTGGGAGGTTTTCTTTGCAGGTCGTTGCAAGGTCTGACTGTCTTGTCTGTATTGAATCCAGGAGTTGGTGATGGCCAAATCAGTGAAGTGCCCAGTACATTTTCATTCTTGGATATCCGAGGCATGCCACGTACACTGAGATCCCTAAAAAGGTCTTGATCTCTTCTGGTGTTGTGTTCAAGCTACAGCCTGAATCCTGTACCATGCGCTGGTTGGTGAAGAAAGACAGATTCCGAATTAACTGATCATCAATGTACTGCTGGAAGTACTGCAGTGGGCTCCAGTCTCTTCGTTATAGGGAATCATCAGCTGATGTAATTCCACATTCCTCCAACATGGGCATGAACCTTAGAAGAAAGACAAAACATGCTTGATAATTTAGCATAATTAACATGCCGTAAAAATGTTAAAGGGATAGTTCACTTGAACACTTTTGTGTTTTCAACACATTCATTCATCCTTCTAATAAATGTCTTAAAATTTTTCATTAGATTCAAATATAAAATATTGGGATATATATCATGACATAACCCTAACCCTGCAGATTATCCTCTCATTTTTGCATTGATTAAAAACCTCAGATCCCTATGTGCTGGTTTTTGCCCATAGAGGACGATGGGACGCTTCATCCAGCTCTGCATCTTGGTCCACCTGATCTGGGTCCTCCTCATCTGTGTCATCTGAGCTTTCACTCTCTCCTGTCTCATGCTCTCTCAATGGACTGTCATGCTCAGAAAGATCTATTTCTGAATCCCCCTCAATGATTCTGTTAAGAATCCTCTCTGCCTCTGTCATTGAGCTGTCTACTAAAAATTGTGAAACAAATATAAGCACGAGGTCCTGGCGTCCACTACAGAGTACATTTATAAATTAGCTGTTTTTCCTATGAAAATACTTAAGCTCAGCTCTGAAAACTCACTCAAATATTCCTGAGATGTTTACATCCTTGAAACAATCAACTTAGTAGAGTAAAAAAACTCGTTAATTATGAAAATCATGCTTACCTTTCTTTTTTCCATAAAATGTGCTTTTTGTGATGGCAGCCATTTTGAAAAGACAGCAACAAGAACCTGGCAAAGTCACACCCCTGAAATGTGATGTCATTTTAAAGCCACAGTGGTCCTCTTTAAGGAACAACAGGACTAAGTAGAGTGAAAAGTATAGTATGGAAGATATGAGAAAAAACATAATGTCCACTACAGTGGACAAAATTGAATTGCTGGGTCTCAGGAGGATATGTTTAATATAGAAGTCTGTTTGAAAGAAGTGAAGTGTAATACTCACTGTGGGCCACCGCGAGCAGACAAGCCAAAACGAGCAATTCAAGCATCGCCGCTCACAACTGTAATTCTAAACCATACAGCATCGGGTCTCCTCGGATTGAACGCGTAAACCGGTGCGATTTTGCAGTTTATTCGAACAAAAAATGACAAAATGGAGAGCTCGTCTCTAAATGGCAGGTGAACTTTGGACATCCCCCAGCCAGTTTACTTTCACTTTTGATTTGGATTTTAAAAATCCTGCTGACGAAGCGCAGCCTGTAAAATATGAATTTCTGGGAGCGCTATGCAGATTCAGTCTTATATGAGCACCAGCGATATATCTGTTACTCTCAGGCTGTCAAGCTCCGCGTTATTTATTCATTTTAGCCATTTAAATAGGTCTGTCACAAAGTGAAAGTTAGCCATGAAGGGGGGTTGGCGGAAGGACGTCACGCACACTGTAATAACAATTATAATAATAACAATAACAATACTACTACTACTAATAATAATAATAACATAGCGTGTTCAAGAGACCTTCAGCACGTTAATGTTGTGTTAAATGTGCTTTAGCACTTATTTTTTGGGTCATATTACAGGACTTTTTTTTTTTAAGCCGTGAGCCTGTTTCTAGCTTCTCGGGGAGAGAGTAGAGTCAGTCTGTTTCCGACAGCCGTTGAGCAGAACATAGTGAAGCCTACAGTGAATTGTTAGTGAAACGGTTCTATGTGTCAGGCAAGGCTGTGGCCAAATACAGCCTTTAATAAAGCCCAACAGGCGATGAAGAAAGCAGGCATACCCGGAGCTTGAAGAGGAGACGTTGTGCCAAGCAGTCCCTGAGCAAGTGGTGGAGGAGCAACAGGTAAGCTGGTGGTACAGGTAGAGGGGATGCTGTACCAATCAATGACTGCGAAGAGAACGACGCTCAGCGTTGATGCCACAGAAAGGGAGATTGGCTACTGCTGTGGACTTTTGGTCAAACGCAGAACAGACAGGAAACAGCTCACTGTCTTTACTGACACCAGCTTTTTGGTGTCACTGCTACATCCAGGTGTGCTCCACCACCCCGAGAGTGGACACCTCACAACTTGGACAATCGTCCAACTGAAATCCAGTCCTAGTTGTGGTGAAGGGCCTGAGCCAAGTGCACGAGATCTGGTTTGTGGCTATAGGCCATTCTTGACCTCAGGAAGGAAGCACTGAGCTTGGAGATGAGACAAGTAAAGTTGTTTGTGGCAGCAAGCAGTGGATCCCAGAGGTCTGTATAAGCGTGTATGAGCAGCGTCCCTTAAAAGAAACAATGACGCAATGGATGACAGGGAAAACAGAAAGCAGCTGAGAGGAGTGTCACTGCTGCCATCGTCACCCCCAGTAGCACTGGACATGATGCTGTGAGCAGGAGTTTTGCCGCACCCATGAAGAGGATGCATTGCCTGTGAAGTGTGTGTGGCAGCTACTAGGCTCATGCTACCTGAGGAAGATGGTGCTGGGTGTGGTGCATGCGACAACTGGCATGGGCCTCATTGCTCAGGACTTTGTCTGTGTTGTGTGGGTTGCTGGGATGGCTGACCATTGAGGAGGAGGCAGTGTGGTGTCCAACATGGTTAGTGCAGCCATGAGGAGCTTCAGGCCTGTGGCCATGCAATGTCTCTAAGGATGCTCCACACTGACTTTTGAGAACCGACTGAATGTTCAGGGTGGAGATCATGTAGAAACTGGTCAGTTGTCAGCCAATTAAATACCTTCCAGAAGTGTCCATAATGTAGATTTACTTCAGATGGAATGACAAGACACTGCTCCTAGTGTCAACTGCTGGGTGAACTGCTATATTCCAAACTATTAGGGAATAGGCAGTGCAAATTAAGTGAGTAGTAGACAGAAGTAGCCGTTCAATGAGAATGTTTAAAAATCTGAATCAGCAGTGTGATGACTTTACTTCATAAGTCTGGAGGACTTTGTAGCTCTGTAGCCTTCTTCTAGATGGGAGTAGAGTAAACAGTCAGTGTGATAGACAAGAGGGATCCTTGCTGATGCTGCACGCTTTCCTTTTACAGTGTCCTGTGTAGGTGTCTTTAATGGCAGGTATGCTTGACCCAGCTGAAGACTGGGTATTTTTACTGCTCATTGCAGTGCATTTCTGTTTGAGGCAGAGCAGTTTCCATATCAGACAGTGATGCTGCAGGTCACAATGCTCTCTATGATGCTTCTGTAGAGGTAGTTAAAGATAGGATTGCGCAGGCCAGCCCACTTCAGTTCCCTTAGAAAGTATAGGAGCTGTTGAGCCTTCTTCACTAAGGAGATGTTCAGAGACAAGAAGAAATTTTCAGTGACGTGGACTCCCAAGAACCTGAAGCTGTCTCCACATCTCTTTTGTCTTCATTACATTCAGAGAGAGATTGTTGTCTGTGCACCAGAACCCCAGCTGCCTCAGTTCCTCTCTGTAGGCTGTCTCATGATTTACTCAGAGATGTCTTGTGAATTGGATTAGATTATTCTAAAAACTATTAGAATTTGATAATTACTGATTTTGAAATTAAAAAGAAGCAGTAGAAATTGCGGTTAAAATTAAGATTAAAATTAAGTGTGCCTCTGAAAATAAAAGAACAAATGGTTTAAGCATTTCTTTATTTGTTTTCAAGCAATAAGAATAGACAGGCCAACATTACGGTTTAAAATAACATTTGTCAGATTTCAAATTTGTTTGATTGTAAAGAAACACTGGCAGTGAATGACAGAAAAGTTTATGTTCCTACATGTATATATTATTAAATGAAATCAAACAAATTAGATCATCTGTTGGAGTCCAGACGCTTTACATTGCATACGTTATGCATACTGTGAGTAAAAAAAAAAAAAAAAAACTATTAGATATATACTGTCTTTAGTTTTCACTCATTGTCTTGTTTATCCAGTCTACATACTGTGCTACCCGGGTATATACCCCATATCTGCCTGGTTTACCACACTCATACCCCCAACTAACAATCCCTGCAGCATAGAATACGCCATTCTGTTTCAAAACAAATGCCCCTCCAGCATCACCACCACATGCATCTTTTCCGCCTTTTGGGACACCAGCACAAAACATGTTGTCTGTTAGGGGCACTGGAATCCTCAAATTATCAATGAATTTTTGGCACATCTCCTTATTCACAAGAGGGAGGGAAGTATACCTGAGATACCTGGATATTTTTGATCTTGCAGTCTGTCCAAAGCCAGAGACCCACCTGAGAATGGAGAAGTAATAAAATAAGTATCTTTTAATGCAGAATATTACACTATATTTCCAAAAGTATTCAGTCATCTGTCTTCACATGCATGTGATCTTGAGTGACATCCCATTTTTAATCCATAGGGTTTAATATGAGGTTAGCCCACCCTTTGCAGCTATAAAAGCTTCAACTCTTCTGGGAAGACTTTCCACAAGGTTTAGGAATGTGTTTATGGGAATTTATGACCATTCTTCCAGAAGTGCATTGTGAGGTCAGACACTGGTGTTGGATGAGAAGGCCTGGTTTGCAGTCTCCGCTCTAATTGTTTTGAGTTGAGGTCAGGACTCTGTGCAGGCCAGTCAAGTTCTTCCACACCAAACTCGCTCATCCATGTCTTTATGGACCTTACTTTATGAACTGGTGCACAGTCTTGTTGGAACAGGACTGTTCCCACAAAGGTGGGAGCATGAAATTGTCCAAAATCTCTTGGTCTGCTGAAACATCGAGTTCCTTTCACTGGAAATAAGGGGCCGAGCCCCCTAATCTGAAGGCCACATGAAGTTTGGAGGTCTGTAGCAATTGACTCTGCAGGAAGTTGGTGACCTCTGTGCACTATGCACCTCAGCATCTGCTGACCCCACTCAGTCATTTTACGTGGCCTACTACTTGGTGGCGGAGTTGCTGTCATCTTTCACTTTGTTACAATATCACTGATAGTTCACTGTGGAATATTTAGTAGCAAGGACATTTCACAATTGGATTTGTTCCTCAGGTGGCATCCTATCACGTTACCATGTTGGAATTCACTGAGCTCCTGAGAGTGACCCATTCTTCCACAAATGTTTGTAGATGCAGCCTGGATGCCTGGGTGCTTGGTTTTATATACCTGTGGCCATGGAAGTGATTGAAACACCTGGATTCAACGATTTGGATGAGAGACTGAATACTTTTGAAAATATAGTGTATGGTATCATGAAAATAAGCCTTCAAGTATAAATGATTTACATAAGCCTTCTTCAATAGGCACACAGGGGCAGTACACTGGTGTGTGGTGACCCTTACCCAGTGAGGCTGGGAGTATATTCAGCTTCCAATGAAGGCAGACAGAGTGGCATAACATCAGCATTATATTGAATGGTATTCTTCAGTTTTATCAGTGCAAGATCATGGTCGAAATTTGTGAAATCTGGATTATTGTACAGGGGATGAATGTGTAAAGACTCGATCTGTAGAGGTGGCATGGAAGATAGTTGTAGGGCATCATTGCCTCCAATGTGTATCTAAAGAAAAATGGATATAAAAGCAGAGGTCAGCAAACATGAATTGCCATTTCTATCACTATTATGCCACTGACGAACAGAGCTCTGCTTGGCGATATTAGACACAAAGAAAAAAAAAAACTTTGTATTTGTCTTTTAATTTTTTCACACCTCAGTAAAGGGCTGTACAAAAATGTATGAGTCATCCATTACAATTCTGCTTATCCAAAAAATGCAAATGAGCAAAGCTGGAGGGGTTCATATTTGAAATCTCTGAATGCTGTATCTGGCAGGAGTGTTTGCTTAATAAAGCTTCAGTTTTACTTCTGCAGAGATGTGGGAAACCTCAGTTGTGCTCTCATCTCCTCAAGCTGGCAGAAGTATTAAAGGTGGTAAAAATGAAGAGCAGAATATTGTCTGCATAGGAAGAATCTTGTATTTGAGGCTAAGTGTTACATGGGGAAAATTCTTTAACCACCATGGACATCTTGCACTTTGGACTGAACTTTGCAAATCCTGTTACTGTGGCCATAACTTTATATTTTCACACTATGTAACACAGTGTGTCATTGGGATACTGCCATTCCTATGCAGTGTAAGTCTTTTTTTTTTAAAAGCGTTAGTCCCAGGTGGACACATCAATTACATGAGATCCTCTGGTCTTCTGTTTTTCAACTTTCAACTTTTATGTAGCACAGCCATGTGATTTTCTGTCAATGAACTGTTTCTCCCTTGGTGTCTTTGGTTTTGATTCAGATCATGTGTTGTGAAAAGGACTTGAAATCCAGAAAGTCACTGAGGCTAAGCTCAGTCATTATGTGTGGCATGCTATGCTTACACCCTTTTGGATCCAACTGGTTCAGTGTGTACAGTGTTTTGATTAATAACTAAATTGATTAAGATATCAATATGTGTCCATTTAGCAGTAGACAGTGCTCATCAGGAGCTTTCATTTGAGATATATGTCACAATTTCACCCAAAATGTCACTTTTGCTCCTTTGTTCTAAGCCCAAGATTTTATAATCATTTATTGTCTTTCTTTATAATAAAATAGCAAATTTGCAAAGACTGCAACCGAGAAACTGAACATTCTTTATTTGTCATGCATGTTTGGTTATATAATGTACCTTTACTTTGTCTGGAGAAACAGGTTGGTTATTGGACATCAAATTGTTCGCTGCTGTCAAGATCCACTGTTCTGATATTATAGCCCCACCTCCTCTAACTGGCTGGTGCATAAAGACATGCCAGGGAAAGGCCCTCTGTGAAGCAAGCTGACCTCCTAACACCCTCTTGTGGCGTGTCAGAGCAGCAGATGGACGTCCACACACTAAGATTGACACCATGCAAAGGATCAGAGAAAGCTAGAATTATAACAGATATAAATACCTTTGTACATATACACATACACTGTTTTTGATTCATGGTTTACCTGGGAGACACTTGTGAAGCACAGGCATCACTCTGTTGTGATCATCTTTCCATTTCTTATCTGCGTAACAGGTGAAGGTTGCTGGGGAATTATATGTTTAAAAAAATACAAATGGAGAAATGGTGATGGGCTGTCCAAATCTTTCTTTGGTTACAAAATAGATAAAATAAAATAAAATCCTATAAAAATAAAGTCTTCCAAATGAAAAAAAGAAAATTAGCAGAAAAAATGTGCAACTGAAAATATTTTCCCAGCTTTAACAAATTTGTACATTCATGTCAACAGCTCTCCAGTCTTGCTGCCATGCATCCAAGGGTGTAGAACTGGGTAGGGATGGTAGGGGCATGTGTACTGAATTGTCCTTAGCAATAATTTTGATCAAAAACTATAAATATTATGGTCTGTCAGTGTCTAGTCAATGTATACACAAGTGAAATAATTGCCAAAAAATAGTTATAGATATTCATGCCTGGACATCGGGTTTGTCCAAATTCCTATAGCTATCACGATGCCAGGAAGTTAGTTTCACTTGAATTTGATTTAACCAGCTAGCTAGCTAGCAAGGTTACATTGGATGGATTGAATTAATGTTAGCTAGCAGTCTCACTTTTTAGATAGGCTATTTGGATAGCCCACCGTAGTCCCCTATAGATTATCTACAGATGTTCAAATTGTTAGAACTAGGACCAGGGTTTAGGTTTTGGGTTAAGGTCAAAGTTAAGATTAGAGCCAGTTTGAGAGTTTTTAAATTTAGTATTTATTTGAATGTAACTTGGAAATAAATTAAGTATTTACAAAGCGTCTAAAGGGGATTATACAAATAAAGTGTAGTTAACAAACATTTATTCCATCCGTCCAGAGACACACAGATGAAACTTCAACAAAAATGTAACTTTGTTTTTTTAATGCAGTGTTTATATAAAGTGCTGAAATGCATGTTAGGTACCCCAGTGTATTCTTATTTTCTTCAGTGTTATCACATCAAAGGCCAGTAACATATTTATATAAATATCAAATAACCCTGTGTTTCCCTTCTTCACTAGCTCAGCTTTTGGAAGGAAAGAGATACGGGACAAAGCGAGATACTGAGACTGAGAGAAAAAGAAAGTGGGAAGGTGGTGGAGATGAGAGAAGAAGAGTAGGTCTTCCAGTAGGTGTGCCCAGTAAAACTAATTGACCTGATCAAATACAAGTAATGTAGGCCTAATTAACACAGAGATAACACAGTGGATTCATTTTTGGTGTTTCATGATCATTTTAGCCTCTTCTGTGTTTCCAGATTGTAGTGTGAATCATTCATCGCAACATGTAACCTGATTCTCATGAGTTACCATTTGAAAGATTGAATGCTACTGTCCACTGACACTGGGGAGCAGGGGGAGGGGGGCAGGGTTGAGGGCATGCCCCCAAATTCTGCCAGAGAAAGCTCAGTTCTTGGACCTGGGTATTTCTAAAATCCTGGGTACTGCCACACCCCCTGCGGAGCACTTTTATGTATGCATCCATGTTTATTTAATTATAAAATGTCTATAGTTGAGTCCTCTAAGTATCAAAACTCAAACTCACCATTTTGTGTGGCAGGCAAAGCATATGGCTCATTACAGTGCAGCTTAATAACAGAGCGATACTGATTATGAGCACCAGAGATGTGTAACACTTTCCCATTCAGTAAAGCTGGCACGGCTCCACAATATGTAACTATCATTAGAAAAGTGAAGAGAAGCAAAGAAGATTTAGAAATAATGTCTACTGAAACTGTGCATGCATACATGACACACCTCTTAAGATTGTTCATATATACAATGTGGACAAAACAGGAGTATTTAATAAACAGAAGGACTTACTGTGGCACCGAAGAAGAGGCATACTCCACTGGCCATTACTCTGACAGGTGAATTGATGCATGCTGACCTCTCCTCCTTCCTGAAAGAAAATAAAAACACTTTAAAATGTGTTATTTGTTATTATCTTTTTAATTTACAAAGGACCAAGTCACATTCATTAGACCTTACTGTATTGATTCTGTAGCCCTCATCACAGTGAACAGTGGTCACATTGTTGTAGTAGTACGTAGAAAGTGTTGGGGTTATTCTGCCATTTATGTTGTTTGGAGACTCACATTGAACCTCTGGAGTACACAGCCCACAACACAACAACAAACAAAACACTGTTACAGTGCTTGAACACACTCTTGACAAAGATAAATAATAGCACTGAATAAACACAGAAAACAACACAGAAAGCTATATGTGACACTCAGATAAGGGAGAAATAATTCAAAGAACAAAGGGGTTTTTCTTTTAAACAGAGACTGTATGACTCCTATGTTCTTTTTCCTTACGTATTTCATATATCACTTCATCATAACCTGATCTCCCTCTCTATTCAGAAAATAGCTTTGCTTAAAACTTACCAACACAGGTGTGCTGGTTAGACTTCAGTCTGAAGCCATGAGGACAGGCACAAAGGTAAGAGCCCATGGTATTGAGACAGATATGAGAGCAGGGAAGGTCTGTTCTGTTCCCTAAGCATTCATCTACATCTGTGTGAGAATGTCATTATTCTCATCCACATCATTAAAGTAAGACAAAAAGGTAAAACAAATACAGAAAAACACAGTTCAAAAAGAGTTTAGGTATGTGAGCCAAAGAAGCATAATTACAAATAACATATACAGAGTAATATAAAGATAGGAGCTTAAACACATTATGATTTAAAAGCAAATAAATACTTGTAAAGCAACTGAAAGAAGCTTTCCTTATACAGAAATGGAAATACCAAATGCTAGCAATAAGACACACATGTACATATATACATAACAACATCTAACATATTTGAGTCACACATCCTGTACAGAGAGCATATTTAAATGTGGCATTTCTTCAGATTTTAGTGCACAATTTCGGGCTTATTTTTTTCTAATACTGGGCATTAAAATGTGGAGCCGTGTACACGATGTGTTCACTTATTTTCATTTAGAACATCAACATGCTATTTGACCAGGGGCGCCCAAACTTTAGCACACCACTGTTTAACTTCCTTTAAAGGTTACTAGGATGTTAGCTTGCTTGCTACAAACTAGCAAGCTTTCAGCTACTGTTGGTTACTAATGTAGTTGTTCAAACTCAGTTGTGGAAAATGCTGGATTAAATGGTTTTTCAGCCATAGAAGGTCATTTAATAAAAAACAGCCAGTCATATTATCACTACATGTGGATAAATACTGACCAAAGGAAATTCCATTTACATTGCTTTTCACAATTTCAGTCATGACTGCTAATGGAACAATAGCATTTTGCTAACATAAACCAATTAACTATGAATTAAAAGCACAAAAAAAAAAAACAATATTTATAGCATGATACACGCTCATTATTACACTGATCTAAAGCACACTCAGGCATGGAAACCCAATTATTAAAAACCAAGCTATTCATCAAAAATGTACATTATTCTAATCCAAATCTGTAAATGTGTGTTCACGTTACAATTCACATGTAAAGATTTTTTTTATTATTTAATTGGTCACCTTCAGCGTGGTAGAATGCAGAGAAGCCCACTGGTGGGTAAGGCCCTTTGTCAACTTCACTGGTCTGAAGGGACAGTCGAACATTGCTGGTAGGTATGGAAATGGATCTGTTCCCTTCACCACAGAATTTCTCCACCGTTCCATTGTGCACTATCTACAGTGTTTCAGAAAAATGTTATATAGGACCAAAGCAAATTGAGAAATAAAGCTATTAGATTCTTTACTCTGTTAAATGTTCATTCATGGTTCTTTCCTCAGACACAACACATGCAACATACACTATGACTGTTTACAGCATATTGTTTTTATCGCTCAGTCCCAGTAGCCTTTGGGACATCAAGCATTTTGTTTAGGACGTGAAAAAGCTTAAGCAGAGTCAACTGTGATCCCATAATTCACTTATTTTGACTGCACAATTACGTTACTCTAAGTTTTTATATAATAACATTTTAGAAGAGTAATAGGAATTACAGACTGAATTACACATCTACCTTGAAAAAGTCATTCCTGCAGCCTGTTGACAGCTTGATATTGAGGTAGCTGAAGTTGAGCTGAATCTGGTAGCCCTTGGGCACCTCCAGGTCCCAGTGCTCATGAAGAGGAGATGGAGAATGTTCAGGATAGTGAGGAGACTGAACTTCACCATACATCACTGGCTGGAATGCAAAACTCTGTATGTTCATATATATTACAAGAAGCCTGTGAGGGAAGAGAGTAGGAGTGTGTACATCTATGTGCTCTTGATTAATGCTTGCTGTTTACACACGCTGGCTGTAGAAAGCTGGTAGTTTAGACAAACCTACAAATGACTTTGTGCTCATGAATACTCAAATAGAATCAAACCAGACCTCTCTATTGACTAAAGGACAATACAATGCACATGTAATGTCATTTAAAGCACATCTTCTAGTCTATGTCTAGTGCTGTGTGCCATTCTTATGTGTGAAAACAAAGCAAACCAAAACAATGATTTATGCAGACACTAAAAGGTTTTCCTTGTAATACATAAATCAAAGATTAATACACAATGATGTTCTAATAAGAGGAGTGAGACTCACCATATGAGATTCAAACTCCAGTCCATTAGTGCAGTATTGAAAAGCAAAGTAAAGCAGGTAAAGGAGAGTTTGAGAGCAGTTTGAGCATGAGGCAACAGAAAGAGTATTAGATAAATAAACAGCAGACTGACTAAGGACCAAATTCCAGTCACCTAAATAAATATGTCATTGAAAAAAACCAACCAACCAAACTAAATCATTAGAAACACTAGGAAACGGCTTAAAAGAAGTGCTAATTGTGAAAATGTCTGCAGCTTTATCATGAAATGACAAAGAAATAATAGAAAAGAAGAATGTGATGTTTCACAGTCCAGTGTCAGAACTACACTTTTGTATTCCGCACTCCCGTCTCAGTGAAGCTAGGCAAGCCTAGTTTTGCCAGATCGCCAGGCCACACGCTCCCTCCCCTGCAACTTTTGGTAAGTAATGCCAAGAGCATTGCGTCCATGTTAAAAGTGAGGGGGTACAGTTGTCAGCACATGAGACCCCTCAAACCCCACACCCTGCACTTGTAGGTTCAGTATTACTATTGCAACCCTGTTTCCAAAAAAGTTGGGATGCTGTGCATAATGTGAATAAAAATGAATTGCAATGATGTGTAATCATTTAAACTCTATATTTAATTACAAATAGTACAAATACTACACATCAGATGTTGAAACTAATACATTTTATGTATTATATTTTATATATTATTTTTATAATTTTTTAAAAAAACATGGTGGAACTGCTAATTAGGTTAACTGGCAACAGGTCAATAACATGATTGGGTATAAACAGAGCATCTCAGAGAGGCCGAGTCTTTCAGAAGTAAATACAGGGAGAGGTTCACTACTCTGTGAAAGACTGTACTGGCAAATGGTGAAACAATTCCAGAATAATGTTTCTTAATGTAAAATAACAAGGAACTTTGAGATTTCGTCATCTCCTGTACATAATGCCATTAAAATATCAACAGAATTTATTAAAAACAGACACAATTTTGTAGTGGACAGTATGGCAGTTTTCATGTTGGTTCATTTTGTGAGCAGCATTTAAAAGCTGAATAATGGAGTGAATAAAAACAACCTGTTACAGAAATAATGTCACTGAATGTAATACTACATGTTAGCTGCAGACCTAATTCTCACTGTTCCACTACTGGCCAGGAGGGAGAGCTTAAATAGCAAAAGTACAGCAGTGTTTATCTTTCACTAGTGTAATTTGGGACTAGTCTATTGCTGCAATAATCCTCACTTTATTTTTTTTAATTCTCCATCTGCAGAATCTGCTGTAAGACTGAATGTGTAGACCCCTACATGCTACAATTTCAGAGGAGGTCCATTAAGTTAGACTCCAAGCCCGGAACTTTGATTTATATTTCCTTGACTGGAAGTGTGCTGAGAAAACTGTGACTGGATTTAAGAGAATCCAGGTATAACAATGTATATGAATGTGCTGATAAAGTCCTCAGAACAGTCATTATATCTCAGTGAGTGTGACCTGGAAGCCTTCTGCCTGAGCGTCAATGTTTAGTATGAAGGCGTCCTCATTGGAGTAGTGCTCAATGATGTTATCCATGTTGACATGAATCCTGATGGCCAAATGAGAGAGAAACTAAGGCTACCCTCTTTAAAAGAGTGATCACAGTCAAAAGTACGTCTTAACCAATAATTTTAATCAATTAACTGACTGATGTCCCTCAACAATAATAAAAGCCCCTATACCAAATGCAATTGGCTACTTAAATATTAAGATACAACTGAAATACTAGATATATCAAGCCATGCCAGTAACATCTACATAAGATTCCATTTTTAATTAAATATGAGGTTGAAATGATTTGCACATCACTGCATTTTGATTTTATTTATGTTCAGGATCGTGAGGAGACTGAACTTCACCGTACATCACTGGCTGGAATGCAAAATTCTGTATGTTCATATATATTACAAGAAGCCTGTGAGGGAAGAGAGTAGGAGTGTGCTCTATGTGCTCTTGTTTTTCATGCTAGCACTTTGTCTTCAAAATTATGACCAAATTCAGATTCAGATTTGTTTTATTTCCATTTTAAATTAAATGTGTCAGTTTTAGCTGACTGAGTATTATGTTGAATTTCAAGAATTTGAAACAGTTTGAAACAGTTAAAATTGGTAAGTTTGCATCTGTTGCATATAATTCCAGATGTTAACTCAAAAAGTAATTATCATTATTAAAACAATACTGAATTATTAAAGCACCAAAGTAATGCACTCTAAATTATTATTGATTTTCTCTTACATACAAAGGCTAGAAGGACCAGAAGGAGGCCTGGAACTGGAAATTGTCAGTATTTTGTTGGTGTGCATACACAAGCCTTGGAACAGCAGACTATCTATAAAAGGCAGTTGATGTTTGTTTCAAATATTTTTTTTTTTTTTTTTGGTTCGATGTGTTGATTTTTTAAAGTAAAGAATAACTATTTGATTATAAATAATAAAATAATGTGAAAAACATGAATTAGACTGTTTAGACTTGTTATATTATACAGTATTTATTTGTATTTTTTTTATTATTATTAATATTTGTGGTAGTCGTAGATCAACTGGGAACAATAACAACAACATTTATGGTAAAATTAATCCAGCATTGTGTAAAAAAAAAAAACCTCCAAAATTAGTTCATTGTAACAACACTACACCATTTTAAAATTATTTAAGCCAAAAAGCATGTGCTCTGTCCAATATTCACCCAGCCCTGGGTTGCCAAATAACCCAGGTTGAGCTGTTTTCACTGTGTCAGATTCCAGTTCATTAGTGCAGTATTGAAAAGTAATGTAAAGCAAGTGAATAAGAGTTTGACAGCAGTTTGAGCACAAGGTTACACATTAGGCAATAGATGAATAAACAGCAGGCTGAGTAACGAGCAAATTCCAGGCACCTAAATAAACATGTCATTGAAAAATTCTAGATCGACTTAACAAACTTGCTAATTATGAAAATATTTGCAGTTTCATGAAGAAATTACAAAGAATATGACTGTGAGATCACATTCTTGTATCATAAATATACTTTTCCATTCTGCTCTCTTTTTTCAAAAACAGCTGTAAGCTCATGGAGTTTCCTAGGGATCAGATCTGGCTTGGAACCATATCATGAAGAAGTTTGTCTACAAGTCATTTTCCAAACTTGCAAACTGAAAATTGTAACCAAAATGTGTTAAACCCGGAACCGTTCTCTGTCAATGTATTTGAAGAATGTTATTGGTTTTAACAGTCGGCTACACTCTTCTCATCACCAAGTCCTCTAAGGAACAGGCAGTGTGTTGTAATTGGCAGGTTTAATGATGAAAAGTGTGAAATTACAAGAGCAATATAGGATTTGAATAAACAGTGAAACTGTAATGTACTGTTTACATTCACATAAAGTAGTCTTAACTAACAAATAACAAAGGACTAAACTAGAAAGTTGTACAGAGATCAATATTTAATAGAATTGATCTAGAAGACATTCTTCTAGTTAAATTCTTATTCTGACAAGACTAGAAGAAGTTACAGAGTGATTATTTGACAATCTTCAACATTTGCTTGAATAATTAGATTAAATAATAGACAACATTTATATATAAAGCATACTGATAATGTCACATTTAAGGAGAAAAACCAGGATAGCAGATGTGAAAGACAAGAGTATCAGTAACTGTATGATTAAATCTAAACAGTGAAGGAATGTTCAGAACTTAGAATCCAATGGATAGACCTGGGGTATCTTAAGAGTTCCATAACATACCCTATTATTAAGAAAAAAGACTTGGTCTGGAAGTAAGTTTTAATGAATGTTTACAAAAGAAAAAACAAAGAAACAGAACCGAGCAAAACTAAATTAAATCTAGTATTATATAAATATATAATATCTAAATACTGCGATGGACTGGCGACCTGTCCAGGGTGTATCCTGCCTTCCGCCCGAAGACTGCTGGGATAGGCTCCAGCATCCCCCCGCGACCCTGATGGAGAAGCGGCTTAGAAAATGGATGGATGGATGGATAATATCTAAATATTATGTATTATATGTTGCAAAAAATATTATACCTCATCTCCTACAAACAATGATAATATGTTTTGATACATTTCGAGCCTAAAACTAGATTAAATAAGCATAACATTAAAGGTGCTTAATTCACTCATTTTCACTCATGACCTTGTTTATCCAGTCAAGATATCTTGATACCCGAGTGTACACTCCATATACACCTGCCCTGCCACAATCTAGACCCCAACTAACGATACCCATTGCCCAGTGTACATCACCCTTTTTTACAACAAAGGCAGATCCACTATCTCCTTTGCAGGAGTCATTACCACCCTCCTTAAAACCAGCACAGAACATGTTGTCTGTAAGATGGGGAATCCAGCTCTCTTTTTCCCTCTTCTTTGCAAAGGAATTTCTACATGTCCCATCAGCCACAATGGGAAGCTGAACGTAGAGTAGCACATCTGATTCCACGTGAAATTCTGTCAGACCAAAACCAGACACCCACCTAGAGGGTACACATAATCAATTTTTACTGCTTTTTATCCACAGTTATGCACAGTTGTTGCATTTTTATCTTTTAACCAAAGACTCTTAAATAAGAGTCTTATTTCATGGCTACAGTGTCAGCATTGGCCTATTTTTTAATTATTATATTCTAATAATTTTGAGTCACAGGATTGCTATACATCATTGAAATGCAAAACTGCTGTCAATTACATATTGAAAATCAACAGTTATGAATAGTAAACTGTAAACTGTATAGTTATCTATAGTAAACTGAGACTCTGGTGCTCTCATCAGGATAGAAATGTTTCATCATAGGACCTCCTCCATCACCTAAACAAAATTTGCTCCTCTCTTGTCCTTAAATATCGAACTGATACATGAGCATCAAGCTCAGTGAATATATGCTTTCATCCACAATTTCCAACCATATTTATGAACATCTTTCTCACAGCTCTACAAATCTCAGTTCCTCAGTTGAGACGGTATGTAAAAAATGAAATAAAGACAAAAAGCAGTGATTCATAAATCAACTTTGATTTGTGTTAAAAAAATTTAAAAAAAAAAACAGTACAAAAGACATTTAATGTTTTACCTTTGGTTCATTCTAAAACTGATGCCTGCAATGAGCTCTAAACAATTGCTGCATGTATTGCCCTCCAATGGACTGGCAACCCGTCCAGGGTGTATCCTACCTTCCACCTGATGACAGCTGGGATAGGCTCCAGTAACCCCCTCAACCCTGAGGGAGAAGCAGCTTAGAAGATGTGTGTGTGTTCCATCAGCATGGCTGTGTAATCAAAGAGTTCAGTCCAGGGCTGTCTCCTTTTGAAAACATGTGCTGCATTGTGAAGCACAAACTATGACAACAATGGTCCCAATAATGACCTTTATCCAGATTCAAAACTAAATGAAGCGTTTCATAACATGTTCACACTTCAGAATGTGTTACAACCATCAAATTTGGAATGAGCATAATTTAGAAACAAAATTCTAATAAAGTTTATAAGGTAAAACATCAAATATTGTTTTTGTACTGTTTTCAAATTAATACACATCAAAAAGAATTTACTGATCACCATTCTCAGTAATGTTCCGGTACAGTTACACTTGATGGGTCATTCACTGGCATAATTAAATGCATAATAACTTTTATCAATGTTTAGTATATGAATAAAACATGCTCACCCAGACCTGACCTCCATTTCAACTCCTTCTGGAGGCAGACAGACTGGACTCACATTGGCATGGAATGTTATTGGTGTGCTGAGCTTTATCAGAGCAATGTCATTGTCAAAATTTGAACCATCAATGTTCTTGTAATGTGGATGAATATGAATTGATGATAAGTTGAGGGCAACAAACTTTTCCTTTTCTTTTACTTTATTATGTCCGACATATGCCTGCAAAGAAAAATAAAGGTGCTTAGTTACCTCAGAGTGTGTTTACATGCGCATTGCTACAATAATTATTGTCTGATTTTAGCAATTATTCATTATGTATACAGCATACTCTGATTTCTTAGACCAGATTAAAGCTATTATCAGATTTCAAGAAATCCAGTGAAGAGATCTGTATTTTAAAGAAAGGAAGAAATAAAGAAGTACTGCACACAATGTGTATCTATAGTATCTACAGCGTGTGTGTGAAATCTGTAAAATGTACAAAAAAAATTGCAACTCTTTTCGATCAAAGAGGTCTTAAATGATCCTCTAGCTGAGGTCTGACTATGAAGTGACCTGTAACAAATTTGATATGAACTGGAGTATCAAACAGCAAACAGGTTAGTAAAAAATGTTCAATAAACACATACAGTGTTTATATTACCTATAGTATGTAAACATTTTTCCAGAAAATTTATAAAACTTTTTTTAATGTGCCCATTAAATAATTTCAATTCTGTTACACATTGTTGTTAAAGCAGATTTCTGAGGCTTTTAAAAATATTCTTGCAGCAATATTAGAGTAGACTTATTATTCTAGAAAGAATCATGTTAAAAAGAGATCAGATAGTGGTAAAGTACTTTGTAAAAGGTACATAGTGTAAAGTTCAATTCTAATTTTAGGGTTCCTCTTTGAATATTTACATCATGCGGAGTTGCTTCTAATTTTAAAAAGGTTCTTCACTCTCCCAAATTTCACTTACAAAAAGGATTTTCTAAAGAATCTTCCACAGAGAAATACAGCATCATGTAAACAAAGATTACTAAGCTAGGAAGAAACATATTTTAGAGGCATGTAGAAGTCTTTTACATAGTAAAAGGGGTCTTGACACAGAGCAAATGGCATCTTAGAGTACCTTAACATTTTCTGGAGAAAGAGGGGAGTCAAATATCAGATTGTGAGCTGCAGTCATTATCCATTTTTCCCCAATGATGAACGCTCCTGCTTTATGTCCTGAGGGAAGGAGAAGGACCTGCCAGGGGAAAGAACCAAGACGTGCAATCTTCCCTCCATATATTCTACCAAAAGGTAGTCTGTGGTGACCACACACTGAAACACATAAACACACAAACACAGTCATAGAAATTCCATAAATTATCTACAAAGTTCAAGTAAAACCTTTGTTTTTACTTTCACTCTACCAGGAAGGCATGACGGAATGAGGCTGGTGTCATTTTCCCTCCATTGTTGGTCAGCGCCACATGTGTAACTGCCTAAAACTGGGATGACTGAAGACAAAACAGATAACTGTGTGCTCTGACACAAGTTGACTGAGACAACAAGTTGAACCCATTGACTAACATTACATAACTAGTGTTCCTTACCTTTCTGAATTTCACTGGAAGTGTAGAACGGTTCATTGCAGCGGTACTTAAAAACTGATAAGTATTCATTATTAGAGCCCTTAATAAATTGCACATGTCCATTCCGCAAAGGCTTAGGTTCCTCACAGACAATAGCTAGAATGAAAAGGAAGAAAATAAGCTGCAATATTTGGCCCTTCATAAAATACTTCATAAAATATTTGAATATGTGTTAATTAAAACTGGTTAAAATCATCTGTGTAGATCTGAAACACTGTTAATTCATTTTACAGAATCAAAATCTATCGGTTTAGTCACTCATCATATGAATATATTCATTATTATTTAACACTGAAAGCTCAGTGACAGTGTTCTTTACCATCACAAGTGTGGTTGTTGGGGTTAAGGAGATATCCATGCGGACAGCTGCAGCGGAACCCTCCAATAAAGTTATAGCAGAAATGACTGCATGGATGATTCAGACTTGCACATTCATCAACATCTAGCAGGAGTAATGGAAATGTGTTCAGAACAGCAGAGGCAGACAAAACACACTAAAACACATCCATTTAATGACTACTGTCACATATGGAGTCACAACAGTTTCTAGTCCAGTGTTTCCAGTGTCCAGTGTCTTTGACTTCCCCTTATATTTTTACAGAATAAAATCTTTCAGTTTGAAAACCAATTAGAAGAAAGCCATAATAAAACCAGATTAACTCTACCAGAAGGGATTGTGTGATGCATTGCTTTGATAAACGGTTGATTGGGAACAGTGATCGCCTTAAGTTTTCATTGGGTTTAACATTAAATTACTCGGGATAAACTGTAAACTTACTCAGCACAATTTCTTAACATAACTGTCTAATCTAGTGTACCAAATTACACTGCTCTGGCTTAAGATAGGAGAAAGTTAAAACTCAAGCACATCTCAAACCACAGAGAAACTTGAGAAAAACAGGGCTTTTACCCCTGCGTGCTGTTTCTTCTCATCAGCTTCTAAAGTCCACTGCACATCAGACACTGCAATGTGTAGGAGACAGGGCAAAGCGCAGGTCTACTACTGAGTGCTTTGCAGTGAGAGTGCTAATGAAACTCATGAAATTCAAGCTCATTTTACAGTGTTTTTGTGTAAATTTAGTAGAATAATAGAAGTTACATATTTTATGAATTAATTTTATTCAGTCTTTGAGATAAAAGATGAGGTGAAAAGACTAGACTGTGAGGTTAGCAGTGGTAAAAGATAATTAGTCAGAGTGGTTTGATATGAAATGGTTCATTGTAGGGAAATGTACTGACTCAGATTTCTTTATAGTGGTATTGATAGGAATCAGGGTTCACCACGTCCGCCGCACAAAGCCATTTTATTTACTACCCAAAACCACCTGTGAACCTATATGTGTGTTTTGTGTCATTTGTGCTTACTGACAACATTTACACACCTAACCAAAACTTGTTAAGCCTGTTTGCATATGACAATACGTCTCTGCGTTGCTGTGGCAATTCATAGGAGGAACTGCCTCAAGTCTGCCACATGTCTATGGTTTACATTGTGGTTACTTAAATAGTTCTACCTGAGAGACTACAAAGAGCTTTTCTGAACTACCAAAGCTGTACGGGGGGGGGGGTAAAATTGACCAAAAGCGCTGGCAAAAATATATGTGGGTGTGCACAGGTGATAGATTTAAAAAGGAACATGCGACACCGCTTACACTTAAATCAGAGTTACCCATTTTTAAACACCATGTCCATTCACTGTCCACTACAGACACTCCTACCTTGCTAGTCCTTGTAGATGTAAAATCAGAGACATAAACTTATCGGTTGATGCAGTTTGTTAGTCATCCTCTAGTCCTTCATCAGTAGTCACAGGATGCTTTTTATTGGATGTTTTGTTTGGTGGACTACTCTCAGTCCAACATCAACATTAAGGTGTTTAAAACTCCAGCAGCACTGCTGGGTCTGATCCACTCAGACCAGCACAACACACAGTAACACACCACCACATCAGTGTCACTGCAGTGGTGAGGATGATCCACCACCCAAATAACACCCTGACTCCTGAAGAAGAGGGTAAAACGGGGCTAACAAAGTATGTAGAGAAACTACAGATGGACTAGAGTCTGTAATTGTAGATCTACAAAATGCTCCTACAAGTCGACTTGCTCTGTATTAACTCTGCAACACTGCAAATGAGAGGCACCCTCAATGTTCTCTGAGATGAATTAATGGTTGATTGATTGATTGATTAAATGGAAAATGAACAAATACAAGGCAGCTGTAAATAATAAAGTTGCCAACAAGTGTGTGTATATGTGTAGAACAAAGTACAGTGGTGTACTGAACATTTCAATTTTGTTTGTATTTGTATTAACACCTGTTTATTGGCATATGGTGTTTATTTGCCTATGTACTGACTATTCCACCATGTAGTCTGTGCTTTAGGCAAGGGCCACATATTTGTGTAAGACAAATAAAGCAATTATTTCCAAATGATTTTTACTGTTGTCATTGAAATTCATGTATGCATACAGGTGAAAACCGGTGAGCCTGAAGAATTGCTGACTTTACAAGGCATGATAAAACAAAATATGAAAACATGAAAACGCACATTAAAACTGTGGCAGACTATTGATTGACCAGCTGTGTTCAACTATGCTGTACTTCATTGGGGTTTGGGTTTTCTTTTTATGGTTGTTTGCTTTCTGTTATGCTGTTTCTAAATAAAGGTGAATGTTAAGCTACATCTGAGCAAATGCTAAATGTACGCAGGAAGTATCTGGAAGTGAATAGTGAGTATTCTGCTGGCTGGGCTGGGGAGTGTTATTATCATGGCATACCATATTTAAGCCGAGCAATTGGGCTAGAATTGGGCCTGGATTCAAACTGAAGACAAGATGTTGAAATAATATCGCAATATCAACATGGCTTCATTTTTAAAAATCAAAACAAAATCCAACGCTCATTCAACCTTCATCCACAATGTTGATTCAACTGTGAATAAATGTTGAAATGCCAGGTAAGTTAGTTTAATGTGTGTTTAGTATTGGTAAAAGCTTATTAATGACTTCTTCGGGTACTTTACAGTCTTTGGCTTTTTCAGTCACTTGACTAACTTTTAAATGTAAATATATATAAAATATAGGAATTGTCATGATGGTCAGTTTAATTGCAAGTATTTGACTGGACTCCGCTACAGGTAATGTCTACTCTGTGGTGAACTAACATCACAGAACCTGGACATAAATTAGGGCCCAGTGAGACTCAGAGAGGCCTTGCGATGCCAACCATAACTTGTGGGATACACTCTACAGCCACTCTAACATATAGCACCAGCACCAATCTACTGAAGTCTTGACCATTTACTAACATACATTGCCACATATTTGGCAATTGTGCATTCAAACATTTATTACCTTTGATATTTCATGATTAACATGTCATATGAAGACATTTAAAGTATACTCACACATGAAATATTTTTTTTTTTACATTTTACTCATTAGTCAACAAATAGTTAATAACCATTTTAAAAAAGACCTTAATAACAGATCATAGAAATACATTAACACATTTTTAAGCTTGCTTACAACATGTTTCCCTTTACTAAGTCATTGTTAATTGCTTGCTAGTAGTTTCATTAACCATTAAGAAGCAGACCTTACAATAAAGTGTTGCCCATTTTCTTTAATAAAGAACCCTTGAAGAACCATATTTAAGTTTGTACACCAGTTTGCTTTATTAAATACCCAAGTGCTCATTGATTCCTTCTTTGTATTACCTCGTTTTTGGTAGAGGGCATTGAAGCCAGTGTGGACCAGTGAGAGAGAACCATCTGAACGGAAATGAATGGACAAACAGCCTCCAGATGTGGAGTGTAAATGGGGATTGACAGAAGATTGCAGCTCCTCAAATGACATACTGCCACAAAGAGACATGTTTAGATGCTGGTCAATGAAGATCTGAGGAAAGATGACAAGTGCTATAAGTCAACAGGCAAGTAAAACTAATATTAACATGTGCTTAACATGATAGAGTAAGTAGCACAAGGAGAAATGTCAATCCAACCCCCGCCCCCTAAACACACACACAAACACTAAGTAACTGACCATGAGAACGTCATGTTCACAGAGTGTGCTGTTCTCCAGGTCCAGATGAATGAAGGTCAGAGACACCGAGAGCCCCGCTGGAGCACACTCTGACCAGTTCATGCTATGGTGGTTTGGGTATGCTAGGGGATAATCAGGGGAGTGTACCCAGCCCATCAGCTCAGAACATACCAGAGGCAGCAACAGCAGCAGACACAGGCCATGGTAACTCATGGGTTAAGAAAAATAAGCAATTAATATTGTCTCATTTATAGACATAAATGAAAAATACAACATCGAGTTAAAAGCTAAAGTACATTATAAAACACTTCAGAGAAGGATAAATAAAACCACACTGCAATGTAACAAATTTACCGCAAAGATATCTGCCCACTCTGAACCCATAATTTGAACGTGTATCCACGCACAGACTGAGCCAACAGCCCAGGATATAAAAACGTCTTCCAACACAAAATGACTATTAATGTTGAAAGTATTCCAGGACTTTGTTTAATCTGTGTTCCTGAAGCCAATGCAAGCTATGTGTGTTAACGATATTGGTATAAATAACTGATACATGAAGTCAAACCAAAACATTTTCTCTGCAAATAAAATACAAACAAAAGATTCTACCTACCGGAGAGCGAACATTATGACATTTGCAGAAATGAAAAAACTGAACCAAACTTTCTTCTTTAGCGCAGATAGAAAGTTTCACTTCGCTAGGAGACTGCACGTCACTAAAATTGATCAGTGCATGTTTACATTACGGCTGTGTGCTCACAAGGCCCAAAAAAAAAAAAATCCATTAAATAACCCATTGATGGAACATTTGAGTATTTGACTGGGATAAAACCAAATATAGTAAAAATACATTCATGGGAAAAATTAATTTGTTGGTCATTATCATGTAAAACATGCCTCAAAGAAGGTATGAGTGTATACTGTATATCTGTTGGTGTATGTGTGACAGAGGAAAATACATTAGAATATGCATAATTGTTTATTAAATTCATAAAAAAGACACATATATACAAACACAAAAAAATCATTAAATATGTACATGAAACAAAAGCTATACACTAATAATGTATAACCTCTAATGTAATATACTGGAAAGGAAAAAAAAATGGAACAGAAAACAGTTTATGTCTTCTCATTTCATATTCTACCACAGTGCATACCTTTCAAAAAAGCTGGACAGTTTTTCCTTTTGGTTCTTTCTGTGACCAGCATTTAAAAGCTGAAGATTGGAGTGAATAAAAACTACTTTTAACATCACTGAATGTAATACCACAGGTTAGCTGCAAACCTTGTTCTCACTGTTCCACTATTGGCCAGGAGGGGGAGCCAAAATACCAAAAGTAGAGCAGTGTTTATCCCACGCTAGTGTACTTAGGGGCTAGCCTTGTTACTGCAATACTTTGTCTGGAGAATCCGCTCCAAGACTGAATGTGTAGATCCCTAGACCCTACAATTTCAAAGGAGGTTCATTTCAATAAAGATGATTGCAAAACCTGAACTCTGAGCTATTCTTCCCTGACTGAAAGTGTGCAAGTGTGCACTGAAACTGGGACTGGATTTAAGAGAATCCAGGTATAACAATGTCTATGAACGTGCTGATGAAGTCCTCAGAAAACAGTCACTATATCTCAGTGAGTGTGACCTGGAAGCCTTCTGCCTGAGCGTCAATGTTTAGTATGAAGGCGTCCTCATTGGAGTAGTGCTCAATGATGTTATCATCCATGTTGACAAGAATCCTGATGGCCAAATGAGAGCAAGAGCCAGTGAGTGAGTGAGTGAGTGAGTGAGTGAGTGAGTGAGTGAGTGAGTGAGTGAGTGAGTGAGTGAGTGAGTGAGAGACAAACAAGACCATCTTTAAATAAAAACAGTTTAAAAATTATCTGTCAAAATTATGCCTTAATGTCTTTTAACAGATTAACTGACTGATGTCCCCTATATAATAAAAACCCCTATACCACATGCAGTATGGCAGCAATAACTATGCACTACTTTATTTGAAAAAACATTTTACTACAATGGCAGTAGACAATCATTTGTATGATTGCCAACTGCCACATGAATCAGTTGGATTGAAAAAAAATAGCTGCATAACATCCAATCACCTCTTCTTATGATGAATAGTTACTCACCCTTTTTTACTTTTCTTGTAGATTTTAGTTATCTTCTCAGCTTGAAGCAAGTATTTGCCTGATATCTAGAAAGAAACAGTGTCACACCAAACACTTCACACCAAATTGTAATGTTTACATGCTGTAAGAAGCACAAGTTTGTACTTACAGCCTCAATCAAGCTTTTCACTTTTGGAGACTTCAGCATTAATGCATCAAAAACCTCATCCGCTTCTTTCCTTACATACAGCAGAACTGTTAAGAAATGGTCGTGGTCACAGGTTTAGAAATTGTAGAGCTCCCTTTCAGGGAATGAAATGCAATGAGAGCAACATTCCAAATCTCTCAAGCACACAATTTCTCGCTGCAGAAAAATTCTATCATCGCAAGTGAAAACATCTTGCATATAAATGACAATCTTGTATAATGACAAATCATTTCCAGTGCAGTCAAAGTTTGCAAAAAGCACCCAATCTCTCTTCCTCCATCCAACACATGCACAGACACACCTCTCCTTGGCATATCTCCTTTGCTCTGCTTGGCTGGTGAAGGGCAGGGGTCGTCTTCTGTCTGTCTAAAGGGCCTCTTCATCATCACGCTGCTGTGACAGTCAAAGCACTGCAGTCAATTTTGATGATCTTAAAATAAAACCCATTTAGCACTTAACTATGAATTTTAATACTAAAACACAATTTTTCAAAAATAAAATGATCTAACATTTAAAATTGAAAAGATCATGTAAACAGCTTATAAATGTTTGAAAATATTACATCAGAACAGCACCATAATTACTGCATAAACCAATGAGAAACTCACTAAACAACACACAGCACACCTTTAAAAGTAATACAACACCACTTACACATCGTTGTCCATTTCTTCAGTACCAAAGCCAAACATCTGTGGGCAGACAGTCAAAGGCAGTAAAGCATACTCTTATTATACTATGGCAGGTCCTGTGTTATGGCTATAGCTCAGTATATACACACAGTGTAACTGCCTAATGATTATGAACATGTACAGCAATGATGTATAGCAACCAGACTACATTTCTCTCTCCCCAGTGAAAGGAACCAACAACAGAGAAACCAACAATAGCAGAGACATTAAGCAGCACTTACCTGTGCAGCTCTCTGCAGGTTACTAAAATGGACATCGGGGATGAAAAGCACAGGCTGAGACTCCAGATCCATCATGGATTTGAAAAACGTGATATCTGGCTTTTTCTGCATTAATGCTCCATGCCCTCCTGCTTTACCTGCCAAGTCTGAGAAAACATGAGCAGCTTTAAGACCAGGACACCTTTGTGATTCACCACGACCATCAAAACGCCATACCTATACTATGTTTTATTGACTGTGATATTTAAATGCCAATAGTAGGCAAATTGTCATATTCTATTCTATTTCACATGCCACATGGCAATATTTGCTTCATCTATATTTAACCATTCCCTTTGTACAAATAATCTAAATTTAAGCATTTATACAATAGAAAAGATTGCACTTAATTGTAACCCATAGAAACAAAATACTGTCAAGTAAGTAACTACATACATATATACTTTGAATGCCATCTAGATAATCTCTCTGGCAAATAACACTAAGGTACAAGCAAATGAAAAAAAGTAACCTTTGGAACATATGATCTACTTTCTGGTAGGACGAGTTGGCCAGAATGTCAACAAGCCAGTTTGGGAATATTTTGGTTTCCAAAACAAACATGGAGAACTGTTGAATGTTAACAGCCACTGACTGTGTAGATGGTAGTTATCATTAGAAATAATTAAGTAACATTAGAAACTATGTTAGAAGATAGGGGAATTAAATTACCACCAGGGTAAAGTATAGGCAAAGGAACTGTAATGCTCACTTGTGGTACTTCATAAGGGAATCTGAATTGTGATAATATTGTTTATTGTGATATTTCTGCAGACAACAATGTACATTTTGACAAACCCTTATCACCCAAGCCTAGAAGACATTAAAATTGAACTTGGGAACAGGTGACGTTTCCATGTGATGTGGAAAAGATGAAGCTGGCTTTTTCTGACAAATGTGCACATTTGTGAACATGCTTGAATGCTTAAAGTATATTTCACCTGCGTACTCACTCACACAGCAGCGAGTTCGCTAACACTTTACTGTAGGGTGCTGTTCCCTAAGTGTGTTCCCTAAGTGTGTAACTTATGTGTTCCCTAAACACATATGTGTTTATAAATGCTTATTACAACAGGTGTCCTCTGTCATAAATGTTACTTTAGCTGACTTTGATCAAAATAGGCAAATGTAACCTTTACAGTGAATGACACTTATTAGTTAATGAGTGAGCAAGGGGATGGGACACATGCTGCTTATTACAATACACTAGGTAAAACATTCAAACTGGACCCACATAGCATACATGGATACCCCTGACTCACCACCATGAACCTGTCCTCCAGGTGTATGACCTTTCGTTTTCTTCCGAATTTGCTTTCTCTCCTCATCCCGGATCTTCCGCTCAGCTCCCTGTGATGCAACAGGTGAATGATGGAATAACATCACAAAATAAATAAATCAAAGTGATGACTATTATGCACAGATGTATGACTAGCTGGTAAGAAGCATCACCCTAGCCGTTGGTGAACAAACCACAGATTAGATATATTGTATGGTGTCAGTTGTTACTGTGAGATACTGTACACTGTTAGAGCATCGTTTGTGCCAACCTTGTCACAGAAGACCTTAATTTGGCAGTAGGCTCTGTGAATGGGCCTGTTGCTTCTGTTACTGTAGCTGTAAGTGTCAATCTGAATCATCAGCGGAAGCCCTTTCACTCCTTTCTGAGAGGAGAAATCTGTGCTCAGACAGTTCACTGTGATAAACACCTACAAGAAGAAGGGAAAAAGAACAAACAAGTCAAAATCCAAACACAAATAGAATGGAATTATCCAGTGAGAATTACACTGGAACCAATATCGTAAAAAAGTCTTAGGATTATTTAATAGAGAAGTATATTACTCATTCTCAATTTTCATTCTAAATCAGGGTCAAAGGAGTTGTGACATTACTAAATTGGCCTTAACATTAGTGTTCTACCATTACTGTGTGCTTTTGAAGATTTATGAAGAAGAACATACCAATGTACTATAGCACCTCAGTAAATTCCTGACAAACCAGTAGTATAATATAGTTTTGTCACAAATGACCAGTTGAGAAATGAATTAAGTGTAATCTGACTTCTTCAGTCATTTGTCCAGCTGTCTAATGTATTGAACAACAGGAACCAGGAAGACAATGAGTCCTTTCAAGATGTTATTTAGCTATTATCACTCTCAAGTAATCACAGTACCAGAGTTTAGAAACTGACCTTCAGCCTAGAACCTAGATCAGGTCTGAATGGCTGAATTGAGAGCAGATGCCTTCTGCTGAATGATGTACATTTCTGCTGGATCTAGCAGTTTATTCAAATAAGCTATAACGGCATTTGTTTGAAATGCTCCGACTGCAAATTACCGTATGCCAATCTTTCAGGAGACACTGGAAAAACTGCTTTTGAAAGATGAAATATGGGAAATCTTTTTGCCTGAAGGAAAAATACTTTCCCACTGACATGCTTCTCTGCCATCATGTCTGTGCCTGTAGCTTTTGTTTAACAAGAAGGCTTGTGCAATGGTGAAGGATGGTGCAATATTGTGAGAACCACTTCTTTTCTCATGGTCACATGATCACTTCCAACAGCATCAGTTAATAAACGGCAAACATGTTCAAAACAACATTTTCTGTGACACTTATTGCATGTCTGAATGAGATTTCACAAAACCCATACACTACGATTCCATATTACACTGCTTCAGTGCTGATAACTGGATACCAGAATAATTCACTATATGGCAGTCTTTTAATTAAGATGTACTAAGGGGTTAGTTGCTTGTTACTAGGGGCTGTTTAAAAAAAAAAAAAAAAAAAAAAAAAAAAAAAAAATCACATGGAATCACAACCTCCTAATTAATTCTCTATGCATCATGTCTGTGTTTTGATGGATACTACATACGTGGCAACCAAAAATGTTAAAGAATTAAATGTGAACGTGCATTTGTCTGTTTAAACCCAGCCTTTAATGAACAGTTTCACTTTGAAAATGAAAACAACTCAGCACTCTTACCTTAGCCTCCTCGTGAATGTCCCAGGTGAAAGACACAGCATTGTAGGCAATTTCCTCAAGATTCCCAATGGTGTTGAAACTCTCTTTGTAATCAGCTGGATACAAAGGAGTAGATCAGAGGTGAGATCAGTAACAAACAAACCAACAAACAAATCCATTAGATTTTATCATATAGTCACTAAAATGATCCCTAGTGAACAATAAGTGAAAACCTTCACTTCTATGAACAATTCATATAATTTACAATCGCAATAAAAAAGAAAATGGCACAGTATGTGAAAGCAGTGATGAGTAAATACTGGCTGACCTGTATTAAACTGAAAATGTTACAAAAACACAATATTACATGTTTTACCTAACAAACTACTATTCATTGCTTTCACATATTACCCTGTAAAATCCCCCCATACCATGACTGACCCTGGCTTTTAAACTTTACACTGTTAACAATCTGGAAGGTCCTTCTCTTCTTTGGCCCAGAGAACACGATGTCCCTTATTTTCTCTTCAGAACACAATACACATATTCACAGTCCATTTCAGATGAGCCTGAGCCCAGAGAAGTTGGTAGTGTTTCTGGATGTTGTTGACATATGACTTCCACTGTGCATAGTACAAACTTAACTAGAATTTGTGAAGGCAGCAAAGAGTGCTTAGTATTCTCAAGCCCACGTTCTGATATCCATAATAAAATCAAAATATTCAGTGAATCCAGAGAAATCTCTGTGCGTAAAGGCTGAAAACCACAAATGAATGCCTGTGACCTTGAACCCCCAAACAGCACGACATTAAAAGCTGTCTTACATCTGAGATCCTTTAATTGGATTTGATTTATACATCACCGTTTTCTGCTTTCATCTGCAGTTTGCCTGCTGTCTCAACTTTTTTAGAACTGGGTTTGCATCATATATCATGACCACTAAAAAATGCTATATTCATTTTGAGTCTTATTGACTCAATCACTGCAATATGAAAAATGTCAACAAAAGCAACTGAGATAAAAATGTCTGATTAGAAGTGAAAACATTACATAACAAATATATGGTGGATGTTTACCCTGAAGGCTATTCACAAGAACTTCATTCCCTGAGACTATTTCTGTTTATGAGCACTTCAGCCTGCAACCGTTAACATATCTATTCAAATCCTGATCTGTAGCCTAGGGCAATATGGAAAAATCCAGCAATACTGTTATTCAAATCAAACATTTAAGGCATATCAGGTTCCAAGTCCTCCAAAAAAGCCATTTACTACATCTTGTAGGTCTGCCACCTGCCACTGATGAGACCACTACAGTGGTCTCCAGATGTCAGCCATCCCCCTCCTCATCTCACCTTATTGCTATTGTCTACCCATTTCCCATCTGCAAGAAAAGGTGACAGATTTCACCGCCCTAAGCCTTCTACTACTGTTGCATTTAACAGGATATAATATAGAGGGGTGGCAGAGGGCCACTGAATGAAGGGCTGGAGTTTAAAAATAAAGCACACACATATATACACGCACACATTGGTTGAGGGCAAAATGGGGGGATATCCCTTGAATGATACCTCAAGTAGTTAGAAATAGAGATTTAAAAAATATTTTTAAAAAAAATATTTATTTAAATATTTTTTAAAAACCTCTATAAACTACTACCTCTATTAGATATATTATATCTGTATTATCTCTATTATCTACTATCTCTGAACAGGTAACTTCACCGGAAAATAAAAGCACATTTTAACCTTAAAATATGTCAATAAGAACAAGGTTTTATTCCAGTTCATTTTGGACCATTTCTATTGGTACAGTGATTGTAAACTGTAAATTTAAATGACTGCAAAATTAAAAAAAAAAAAAGGAAAAAAGGTGTTAGTAGGTTTTGATATTACAGTGATGACATCAAACAAACCAAACATGCATCTCAAATGTTTCAGATTTTTATTCTTCTACATCATTTGAACATATCAGATGTCCTAATATTGTTTGAAAACTTCATGATGAATAGACCAATAAAAATGTTCCAGAATTGCCTGGAATGACATCTCTTTACACTGACTTATATTAAAAGTAAAGAATGCTTTTGCTTCCTCCAGCTAAGTTACTATACATGTTTTTTGGACAGCAACCATTTCTATTTATTTGCTGAGTTTAACATATTAGAAAAAACATAACATTAAACGTGCCAAAGCTTTTATATATGCTACATTTTATGCCCCCCCCCGTTAAATTCAGCAAATAAATAGTAATTCTGCATTAAAAAGTGTCTTCTCTGTAGAGAATGTGTTCATTTATTTTCAAACAAAAAGACAACAAAATTTGATCGGGGGTGCCCAAATCTTTGCATATGACTGTATAGTCGCTTACCAATGTCCAGCACTCTCTGTTTAGCAGTGTGCTGACGGGTGTGCCAATAGTTCCAGTGCTTCAGCTGCTCATCCCGACATTTCTCGTCTCCAAAAACCACCATGACCACACTCTGCGAGACAGAAAGATGATCAGGGCTGCATAACGTACCAAAAACAATATAGTAGCACCATGAGGAACATCACATTAAATCTCATCACTTTAAACAGACTATATAATGTCTATTAGAAACTTTCATCAAACGGGAACAGCAACCCCAAACAGCAAAGCAAAATGTGCTTACTCTCTCTGCTCATCAATCTCTCCTTTATCACAGTCCACAATCAGAATGCCAGCTGTTGCATTTCCTGTCTCACTGTTCATTAAACGCCACGTACAGATTGCAGAAGCTTTAGTCGGTTGCTATGTCAACAGCAGCAGAACTCACCCGCACTTTACTGATGGGAAGGCGCGGGTCCTTGCTGGCTCCTGTCTCACTCAGAGTGATGCCGTAGAACTGCCCTCTGTTTAGATAGATCATCGGCCCTTCGCCCTGCTTATGCCGCATAGAGCGGCTGGCTTCTATACTGTACTGTAATGTGTTTCTAGATCAAGGACATGAACAGAGATTTTAGTGGTCAGTAGAGACACGTTTTCTTTCTCTTCTCTTTATGACTGTCTACATGACTCTCATTTCAAAACAACACAACAGAGTGTGATACTCACACTGCAGGCTGCACGTAGTGGGAGTCTTGGGACACTAGAGAGGTGGGCACTCTAAATTTCTGTTAAAAGCACAAATTACACACAAATGTACTATGAGTAAATTGTGTGAAATCTACCTTCTCAATGAACTGGACATGATTAGATGGAAATTGTATGATTTGGAAACTATGTTGATTCGAATATGATGCAGCTTAACAGGTTTAAAATAATTAGGACTCTAGGAAGCTGTAAATGAAATGAAGAATGTCTAGAACAATGCACTGAGCTGTACCAGACTCTAAAATGACTGAGAAGCTTAAGGAATTTTATTACATTGAAACTAGTATCCAGTATTCGTTGTATTTCAAAAGTGGAGATTCAATTTCAAGGCAGAAAATTTGTCATATACAATGTAAATAGATAATTACAACATATTATTCATTATTTATCAGAACTTCCTGTTCACAAAATTCTTGAAGTATTGACCAAAACATCTAAAATACCCTTTGCTGAACAGCTTAAAACATTAAAACCTATATTGTATTTTTTTTTACTAATTTTATAAAGTATAAAAAAAGTTAATGTGGCAAGTGATGCCGCCCAAATTTTTGAAAAGCAATATATTTTCACAGTTTATGTTCTCAATAAAGCATTTTCAAGGCTTTTATTAGGCTATTTGAGGCATAGATAATCTCTCACCACATTCTCTCCAGTGTAAGAGTCTTCAAAGGTACTGTCCGGCACGGTCTTCTGCTCATCTTTCATGTAACGGCTATGGGAAATGGCCCTTGCCTCGAGAGCGGACTGCTGAAAAGGAGAGTGCTGGTAGTGATGTGACTCTTGCTGGAGGCTAGAAGTGGATAACCCTGGAGTATACTCTGCCTTTACATTGGCCACCACCCCCCCCTCCGCTGGCAGTGTGCTGTATAAATCTCGCTTCATCTCTGTACTGTGGGAGTCTGCATTGATGGAAAGGTTGACTGGGAGAGATTTGGTAGCCTGAACACGCTCGTCCATGGACTCCACAGCCCCATGCCATATCCTGTAGAACATAAAAAGGAAAATTAGCTTTTTAAAATCAGCCACATCAGAGAAGAGTAGTAATCAAAAATGAAGAATAAAAATCTCATATAGAATTTTGAATTCCTAAATGTCCAAGAGGGTTCATGAGTGAGTAATAATACTAAGTAAATCTTAGACATTCCAGACGAGTGTTCTGTTCTGTGTGTGCTTTGGTCAGTCAGGACTTTCAAGTGATCGAAAAAAATTTAATGCAAGTCATCTTGTGACTGCAACACACAGCAATCACAATATGATATTTTGTCCATATGAGCAAGGTCTTTCCCAATCACACAACGCTGCTGAGCTAGGACACCAGCACAAGCTTTCTGAACTCAGTGCACTTGCAGGAGAGCACTAACTGATAATTCTGTTACATTATTTAACAGACACCCATGTTGTCTAGCATCATGCTGAGTGATGGGGGAGATGGAGGGCCATCATCATATTAGAAATACAAATAAGCATAAAACAAAGTTAAAAGTAACTAGAATTTTTTTTCTCAAAACAAGAAAAACAAAAAGTTTTGCAGATGTTGTACGCTGGTTAGAAAAACAAAGGTTTGGTTTTAGCCCTGACCTCAACACCCCCAGCCATCACATATATTTGTGCAAGACCCCACCAGCAATCCTGATTTAATTTAAGTAGTGATCAGTCAAACTAGGAATTAGATGATAACCATGATTAATAGCAGGCTGCCAGGAGAGATTTGAAAATGGTTAAACACATTAATATACACAAAATCTCTACACACTGCAGTATTATTTGCATTCACTCAAGTGTTATTGTTTTTCAGAGTAATTAAATGCTTACAGTCCATATAAAAAGATTCTTAAATTTTATTTTTTCATGTGCCTAAAACCTTTGCACATCACTGTGTTTCCAGTTGTTGATGTGTAATGCACAACAGACCTCTTTTCCTCCTCTGGAGCTTTAGCTACAGGCAAGAGGCGCTTCTCTTTTGGAACCTGGGAAGCAAAAGCAAGTAACATCACAGGGCTGCATACATCTAAATAAGGAGCTCACAACCTCTACCCCTAAAAGAAACACTTTGACACAGAAAGTAAGATATTAAAAAGGAATACTCCAATATTTTGCAACTTTATCTCTGTAGAAGATGGGTGATCACCATGGACAGTATTTTTAAGGCATTTAGCCCATTTTAATTCTATTCTAAACATGTTTCAAGTCTACAAATTTTCCTTTTCTTTCTTAAACTACAGGGCAATGTGTCAAAAAATTGAACACGCATGCTACAGATGCATCAGATAGAGATTAGGCTGAAAATGCTGGAATATTCTTTTAAATCTACAATAATACTGAAACCATGTGCTTATTTCTGTCTTTCTCATGCAATACAAGACCTTCACAATACAAAAGCACTGAAGTTTGCATAGCCTGAAGTAGCTTCTTAATAGAGCCTTGCTACTGACCTTGTAGTAGTCATAGAGGAGGCCGAGGGCTGCCACACTGTCCTCGTCTCCATTGATGCTCATCATGGCTTTGGTGACTGCAGTCAGAGGGTTCTCAAGGTAGGCCCTCCAGGCTTCATCTTCATTGGTGAAGACACGGCGTGATTGAAATGACGTCTCATTGGGGACCACCACCACCAGTCGCTTGCTGCACCACAGAGCCAACACTGTTAGTATATAGGCTACTACTCTCTTGATAATGTCATGTTTTGATAAGCCTTTTGCTGCCTTGTACTTGAGAGATAGGTGCGTATAGGTTAGGGCTGCACAATAATTAAATAAATTGCTAATTATTATTGTGATATCATCCTTAGAGGTAGTAATGTCACAGAGAGCTGCAATGCAGCAATATGCAATAAAGCTCTCTGACATATCACCAGATACTTCAATGTGTGCATCTTGACCAATCACAGATGCTCTTCTGGTGTTTGGATGAATAAAGGATTTGAATCAACAAACATAAACCATCTCAGTCAAAATAATGCAGGCCAATCTTTAAGCCTGACACATAAACAGTTCAGGTTTTCAGTATATTACACAACACATTGCAATTATAATATGTATCAATGTAACTGGAATATGGTATCTTGTCCATATAACACAGCCCTAGTGTGTGTGTGTGTGTGTGTGTGTGTGTGTGTGTGTGTGTGTGTGAGAAACTGGCAATTTCAGACCATTTGATTCAGATCATTACAGGAAATATAGATACAAAAAGCAAACAGAGGTTTGATGGTTTAAGGGTTTTAATGACTGTTCCTCATACTGAATCTCTGCAATTCTGAAATAGATGCAGCACTAGTTGAGTAACCATGCTAGTATGAAATGTAACAAGCTCAAAACTTGTGGAGAAACAGGTGAAAGGCAAATTTAAAGTATATTCAGTAAACTTAAAATCCAGTCTATCGTAGACAGTCATTTATAGTCAAACAGGATGTTTTTCCAGATTAATGGCATATGCCTGTTTGATATGGACCCACCTCCTCTGTACCAATAATGATTTGAAAAGACAAACACTATCACCTGTTAAACTGTCAAACAAGTGCAAAGAGGGAAACAAGACCCAGAGTTTTCAAAAGAAAAGTAATGCAATGCTTATAATCTTAAATACCCATCTTAAAAAGCTCTGCTTCAAACTCTGATCCGACACTTGATTAGCCATACTGTTTCTACAGGGGTGACCCTATTCTCCAAACTAGACATTTACTCTAAATAAAACTGACACCTCTTGGTGCCTGAGGGCTTTTGGAGCCAACAAAGGGCTGCACCAAGTACCTGCTATTCCCATAGCTCTCCCTTTACATTACCACCCAATGTCCCGTTCCCTCACACAATGTATTATCCCAATGGATATGGATACTATCGTGTGGAAGTCAAAAGGATGTTCGTGAATCTAGGTTAGACTAATTCATCTGGACAAAATACTTGGGAAGCAAAAATGTATCAGGATGTATGTTTTTGAGGTTACAACTGCATACATTTTAGAGTGTTAGAAAAAAATGATAGCTGATAAGAAGCTTTAATAACCTTTAACAATGTATACCCTTATTTTACAGCCAAAACAAAATTCTCACCCAAATAAATAAATGTGAATATTGCATTATGCATTAAATGGTTTCCTAAGGAATTAGTGTAAGGTCAGAGCCTTACACCTCACACTCCTAGTAAACACAGATCATGGGGGTACTTAACAAAGCAGGATTTCCCTTATTCACAAGATAACTAATAAAAGTCAAGCCTGTTCAATAGGAAAAGAGTTGAGGGACATTTTTATTGGACAATTCTCAAATTTGGGCTTAGGTTATCTGACCAGCTCAGAAATCCTGCTCTGTAAAATGCTCCCCATATTCACCAGCAGTCATCAATAAGCACAATTGGTATATTTCAGGTAGGTTAAAAAGGGAGTAACATCCGGAGTCATGTTAATATTGTCATGTTACCTCGGTCATCATCATTTTAAGCGTTAGGACAGAATACAGAAGGAGGTTTTAGGAGGTTTAAGGACTGTAAACTATAACAACAAGGTAAAAAGCTGGATGTCCGGAACCGAGAGCACCAGAGCAAAGGACTGAATCATAAAGCAGCTGAGGTCTGTTTCACAGCCCGCAGGTGGACTGGCTTCAACTCTTCAACTCACCTTTCCTCTTGAGCCATGAGTACCGCCGCCGTGTGTGTCCGTGCTTTACTCCACAGGAGCACCGCACTGAAAGGAAGGCCTTCAGGTAGATTTTGGCTAAACGCTAGCTCACTTTTACATCCGCGTGACGTCAGCACACGTTGCAGACATAAACAAAACAAAAACAGCTGAACTTACAGCGCAGTGTGTGAGGAACAGTTAAGGAATAAACGGAGAACTTCCAACGATTCGTTGTTCAACAGGACAGCACTGTCGGATGACTGGCGTGTGTGAAGGTAAATGTGAATGAGCAGGTTGGAGTTCAGGAGTAACAGTAAAATCTTTGTCACGCTGTGATTCAGCGGTGTGGGATGGGCCTTCACAATTAGACCCGCCTCCTCACTTACAGCTCAGACAGCTCACAATCACAGCCAACCCTTAACGTCTTTATGCTGCAGGTTTTATATTATGTCAGAAACTCTATTATAACTGAAACTCTGAAGATCTGCGCTGAGTAAACTGAGCAGAAAGTTTATGACCTGAGAAGGTTGCCTTTTTTTGCTGTGTAGATGAGTAAACCTTCTGGTCTCTGTGACTGGTTATTTCTGTGTGATTACTTGAGCATATTTCACATTAATGAGCATATTTGAGCATATATCATTTGTATGGAGCCCTGCTGCTGACATCCAATATAATGAAATGGCCATACCATATTAATACATGGAAACAAGATCCTAATGCATGGCCATGACTTAGTAAGGAATGGGAACGAGATCATGCCTTATTAAGCTGTGGTCGAGGCTTAATTATCTTATTCCCATGCTTCACTAAGTCGTGGCCATGCTTTATGATCTCGTTCCCATGCCTTACTGAGTTGTGGCCATGCTTAATTATCTCATACCCATACCTTAGTAAGTCATGGCCATGCAGTTTATTTATATGGGCTCTGTACCTTTTAATCAAAATGATTGATCAAAAACAGCAGAAAAGCATGATGTGTGTGACTAAAGAGATGACTTCAGTCATTGAAATTGGCCCAAACTTAATGCGACCTGTGTGATTTCTCCATCTGTTTATTCAGGTAGTATTATTTATTATTAAAACTTTTTCAGTAACAGACCAGAGTTTGCCTGATAGGATTCCTGTTGTCACATAACTGCAGCTAAACCTAGGTGGCTACACAGTTACATTAGAACTTCAGCTTAACTGTGCATTTTGTTGACTGGACCAGGTCGTTTTAGTAGATTTACTTAATTTAGTAGCTTTAACTGCTCTAGGGTTGCCTCTGCATTTCAATCCTTTGTCAGTGTCAACTTTGATGGGAATCCAGAGCGCCACAGCGGGCACTTTAACCCATCAGAGGGAAGTCATGGTGCATAAGAGCTTAGTCATGAGTTTGTCAGGCCTCAACAAGCACGGTGTGATGAAATGAAACTCAGCAGTGTTCAGCAGTTGTGGGAATAGGCAGTGAAACAGATTAAAAAGATAAAAATAATCTCTATTGTCCAGAATCATTCAGATGCAACATTTAAAACTGTTCACATATGGTTGTAAGTGCATTACCAGCATCTGAAGTGTTTGAAGTGATCAGTTTATTAGATTTTTTTCATGCTGGGCTTCCTTGAATTTGTATTGATCTATGCTTGTCCATGTTCCAAACATTTGGACGTTTGCTCACACCCAGACACGCAGCAGATAATCTTTTAGAGATAGTCATAAGATTAGGAATTTATTCCTGCATTATCCTTTTACTACTTGAATTATAAAACACAAACGGTTTTATGATTTTTCTTACTGGAGATGCCATGATTCAAAGAAATGGATTATTGGACACTGGATTATTTTCACTGCTTTTATTTTCTTGCAAGAACAGGATTGATGAAGTATGCAATGTTGAGTAGAAAGCTTTCTGTTTCTCACAGGAAAAGAAATATTTATATCAATCACATAAAAAAATACTTACTGTTGCCATATGGCCATGCAATAAAGAAGTGGTCACCAACACTCCTCCTGGAGACCGTCCTGCAGGTTTCACCTCCAACCCAAATCTAACACACCTCATTCAGCTAAACAAAGGCTTCTTAAGACAATCATTAGATGGATCAGGTGTGGTAAATTAGGGTTGAAGCTAAAATCTACAGGAAGGTCGGTCTCCAGGTGCAGGGAAAGTGACCACTGCAATAAAGGGTTAGTGGTAGAACAAATTAACTGAATGTAATAGTACTTTCACTATAATTATTGTCTTTGCAGTCATAAGTGTTTTCTGAGAAAAAAGTATAGTTAGATGTGTGTCTTTTCCAGACAGACAGTGGTGGTATGTTGTTTTCTTGAGACAAATTTTTATTTTTTTTTTACCAGAACTTCTTACTTCATTGAACTGGAATCAGTGCTCTTGTTCTGGGGAAAGAAAAGCATCTTTCAAATACAAAGCCATTTTCTTCTTGGGAATCAAATATCAACAGACAAGCTGGGACACACCGCATCCAGAAGTGCTTTGCGGGATTGGACATGGCTAGAAATGAGAGTATTGGCTCTGTGCCTTGAGGTCAAGGCTGTTCACCAACTGTCAACTGCAAATGTCACTTTTTCCCTCTCAGTTCTCTATCGTTCATGGAACAGTTAAAAAGAGGTGTGGCTGTTTAGAGGCTGCCGAAGGAACTTGCTTGTGCTTGGAGCTGGAGAACCACTTCTGCCTCTACCTGTCAGACAGGTAACGGCTGCAGCGCAGCGAACTTGAGAGTGGTATGTGTGTGTGTGTGAATGTGCTTGTGAACGCACATTAACGCACATGTGGGTAGCACAGGCACTTCACCTGCTTTCTAATCACTTTACCTGTCAGTTGAAGGCTCACTCTCACAGTAAGGCTTAAGAGGAGATGTGTTTGTTCTGCTCATCTTACCTCAGGGCAGTCGAACATCCTTGCACACAAATAAATGGTCTATTAGATATGTAAAAACAACATTTCAAATGCAACTGTTTTATTTCATGCAAATCTTTCATTTCCACTGAACAGGTTAAGCTGCTTACACTCAGTTTGGTGACTACTCACTGGTTATTTTGGTGGGAAAAAATGCAGCCTGTGGATTAAGCCCACTGAACCATGATGAATCACATGACATCATGATTTTTCACAGCATGAGAACCAGCCTGGCTTGATTATTTCCTTTTAACTTCAGACACTCTCCAGGTGTGTAGTGTTTGTAGGTGTGTATGATGAGGGAGCTACTAATGCAGTAATCAGAGCAGGGCTGATAGATTTGTGTCAGAGCATGTTAAGCAATAGACACTCATTTGCAAAAGCTTGAGGGTTCCTGGTCAAATTACATGTTTTGTTAATTTTCTAATTGAAAGTAAATGATCACATCCTCTACAGAGAGCACACCTCTGCGCAATTGCAGCATGTTTGCTGAATTTTACAGATTGTGTGCAAAAGGTATGGCACATTATATGTGTGTTTATTTACAATTGTTAAGCAAATAAATAGAAAAGGTGATCTAAATTTGCAGAAAAACGCCATGTTTAAGTGTGTTCCCTGTAGAGAATGTATTAACGTATTTTAACAACCAAACCAGTGTGCTCAAACTAATGCCTAAAACTGTAAGAAATCTACTGCTGATTCCCATTGACTTGTCTTCACTCTGTCTTTTGAGTGAAACCTAAAATTTTATTAGGAATATATGTGAAAGGAAATTACAGGCTATATCTGGCTCTGCATTAACATAGTTTGAACATGGTATTTACAGTTGGTTCCAATAAAATTTCCAGATCACACTTGTGACCCTATAGTCCCAGACCTAAATGTTTCTGGAGATCTTGAAGCACAATCCAGTTTCAACCTGCAATCTAACACAGTGATTCTCAGCTCTGGGTACTCGTAGGTCAGTGAGTGTGGAAAGAATGTCAGGAGAGTCCAAATATATTTATATTATATATTATACAGAATCTAATTTGAAATTAATATCTAATTCATCTAATTTAAAAATGATAAAAAAAAATTATATTACATTATTTTAAAAATCAATTCTGGTTAGGAACAAAACTACAAAGTAAAATATTGATTTCAAGTGCATCTCTTCCACAATAATGCCTTATCTAACTATTTAGATCTATTTAACCTATCTAATACCATCAGCCAGAGCCATGACTGAAATGTTGTTTTTTTTGTTTGTACAGCTCTAAAGTTTAGAAAAGTTTTTTCTACTAAATGGTAAACTATAAATTGCATTAAAGGTTGCTCCTCAGGCACTGCAGATAGGGCTGCCCACCACTCTGGGCAAGTGTGCTCACTAGTGTGTATGTGGTGTTTTACTTTACGGATGGGTTAAATGCGGAGGTTGAATTTGCCCGTTGTGGGACTAATAATACTTAAATGGCCACATGATCAGAGATACTTACTTAGAACATATGCCTGATAAAGATGATGTCTGAACTCTTCAAAACAAAGTCAGAAAATAAGCAAAATGTTACCCCACAACACAGGAGGATAAGGGGCTTAGAAAATTAGTGTGTTTATTCATTTATGCAGTTGGTTTTGACTGATCATATATCTCTGTAGTTTCTTACTGGTCACAATTGTGCCCAATAACACTGAGCCCCCCTCTGAAAGACACTGGAAGTTAACTGTGCATGGCTGTGACTCTCCAAGAGCAGGGTGGGGCCCCCTGACTTCAGCACTCATGTGATTCACTTTGAACACTGGAAGCTTGGTAGAAAAGCAGACGTGCTATCTGTTGGGGGGGGGGGGATATAGTCCTGCTGAGGAGTATTAAGTAGGCTTAAACTGGGAAATATAATCGCACAGAACCAGTATTGTGTTCATGTGGACTATGCAGATTTGCTGATCTTAAGAATGTCTAATTTGAAGTTGCGGTGAGCATATCCGTCACCATGATGGAACCATTTCAGAGAATTTTGCGATTTACAAAGTGAAATTTGAGTCACTGATTTAAAAGATTTACTATCTAGTCAATGATCATTATGTTGAATCATCTGTGGATTAAGAGTTGCACTCAACTCTATGTAACTTCATAATGCACTTTCTGAAAGCTTAAGGTCTCTATAGAGTAACTATTTTGAACTCAACTGTGATACTCGTGCAAATGTTCTGACATCTTGTGGTCGACGCTGGTATTACTTGAAAGGCACAAAACCCGTGTGCAAGAAATACACATTACAAATACAGGACACAGAAAAGCCATTTTCCAAATTTAATCTTTGCTTCATAGGATAACCAAAACAGATTTCTATACCTCAAATTGACATAGTCACAAAAATACAGGTTACCATACAAAATCTACAAAAATGCAACAATTACAAAGTTTTTGTTTGACAAACAACAATTGTACAGTATAAATTTATACAATACTGTTTCTGAATATTTGGCACCTGACCACATGATATAATTATGTGATACAGAAATGTTATGTCCAATGCTTAAAAAGAAAGAAAAAATAAAAAAATAACATATGCATAAAACATGGAATTATCATTGCAGTAGTTGTGATCTTATTTAAACATGTATTTTTTCAACTTTACAAACAGCAGTTTATTAGAAAGAAAAAAAACATTCAGATTTGTCCAATTAACAGTATCGCAATACTGAATTCACTGCATTGAGGCATTCAACAATTTGCAGTGGCATTCAAAACGTACAACAGCAGCAGCAACAGAAGGATTCTGGAGCTCCATGTGCTTAGCATGCTCACTGAAAGCAGAGCAGGAGGTGATGGAATGAACTGGTGGATAAATGAGCATTACTACTGGCAAGTTCCATTCTTCCTACCTGAGTACAGCAAGTGGACTTAGCCAGCTGTTTATCAATGGCATCAAGTGCACTTGGAGTGTTCAAGTATAGAGAACGGAATAAAGGGTTTTGGAGAAACAATCGAAGCCCCATCAAAGTTGGGAGTTGACAGCAAGCTCTAACGTTAAAACTGCCACTGTTGTTTCCGTTCTTTTTTAAACCCATTTTTGTCCGTTTAGATAAGCTACCATCTTGTGCTCATTTACTTAATGGTGACCTGCGGTCAATGTCAGAAAGATCAGATCAGATCCCACATGCAGAGACATCGAAGATAACATCATATACATGTTGGATATGTAAATAAATGTTGCTGACATCTCTGAACCAGGTGG